>NC_051156.1:158004860-158064859 GCF_013339745.2 Dermacentor silvarum
GGTACACGAAGCGCAGGCGCTCGTGAAACGTGAAGAACACGGCTGCACTCACCTGCTGGTTAGGTGGACGTCTGGAGGCACCGGGACTCACACGGACGACGGCTCGAGAACGCAACTCCACGCGCTCCTGGATGGGTTGAAATTAAATGTTTTGTACAGTTCCGTAGGTCACTCCGGGTGTTGGGTAAATATCCGCCGTACTGGCGGATATTTACCCGGCCCTGGAAGATCAGCTACAACTGATCCAACGAGCTGAGCGGATGGCCCGTGCTAGTGGGGCCTTGAAATCGAGGCACCACCCTGCTGGACAAGCTTCGTCTTTAACCCCCTGCCCCCTCTGTGGACTGGGGTAGGAGCCTGTCTGGTTTCGGATTACAATAAAGTTTTACTACTACTACTACTACTACTATTATGCAGTCGATGCGCTACAGCTCAACGGAAAGTTATGGCAAGCGCGTCACACTGTACATAAGACACGTACGTTATGCAAAGTAGTGAACACGCCAACTTTATGTCTTCTCTCATCCTGTTCACCGAAAATAACCACCCAGGCCATCTCAATATAACAATTCCTGCAACATCAATATGTGCAGACTTAGCCTGACCACGAGGCCATAAAGCATACAGCCACATCTCACGCAGAGAAACCTAATGGACAAGAATCCATCATTGATGAGTACGTCCAGTACTAGGAATAAGAAAAAACGATTTAATTTACATACACTTCCCCCCCCCTCCTGCTACGGAAGCGCACACCATCAGGAGCATATTAAACGTCTTAGTTCGCCTCAGGACACGTCGTAGCCACCCCACTGAACCAAATGTGTCCGCTTTTCATGCAGATGTCTTGCCTAGTTGACCAGACTATGGAATCTGATAACCTTGGTCCGGCCAATCTCAGGGGTTGTATTGTTCACAGAACTCCGCCAGAATCCTCGCATTTGCTGCAACTGCGTGGCCACCTGGGAAATCGAGATCCGTTTGCCATTCCCATGGTAGTAATTCCACGAAATTGGCCTTTCGCATCAACCCGTGGCATCTCCGTGACGGTCTGGACGGTGCTGATGAAAGGGGCTGCCTCGGGGCAACACCCAAAGGATGCGCACTGCCGATTTGGGACGCTTGTCTGCCCGTCGGTGACTGACGACACTCACCGACGGTGGGGCACTGTCGCCGTCTGGGCGACGCTGATGAAAGGGGCTGCCTCTTGGGAAACGCCCAAGGTATACGCTGGTCCAGGTTCTATCTAGTACCTCCCGCAAGAGCAGTTTAAGGCATGCTCAAGGTTAACACGACGCCGACTCTATACATTGTTTGGGACCAACAGCCTCAATTGTATCAGTTTCCTCATGTGATTTGGTTTACATGCAAACTTTTCAAGTATAAAGGCAAGTAATTTAAGTGACAATAACACGCCTTCATGCTAAATTATTTATAAAAAGAAGGAAAACGCCGCCTCCGTGCATTGCGGGATTCAAGCGCTCCGATTTAGCAGCGAAGCGTATTCCCTTCGACGATAAGCGAACACCGGGGGTGAGGGTTGTTCCCCCTCACCCGGCCGATAAGCAGCCTAAGCATCACGCTGCTGGTCGCCTTTCGTAAGGCGATTAACGTGCCGCTCCGGTAGCCGAGTGGATAGAGTGTCGCCGGTGGCACTCGCAAGGGCCCACGTTCGAATCCCGGGAGCCGCAGCGACGAGCCGCAGCAGTGATCGGGTTCGGCGTGGTCCGCCACTCGGACCGGAGTGTGGGGATAAGGCGAGGCTTTGTGTTTTTTCACAAAGTCTCTCCTCGCTATCCCCCGGGCCCCTCCCCAAATGGGCAGGTGCCCGCGCTAATTTTTTTCTTTTACCATTCGCCGATCGTGGCGACCCCCACGTTTGCGCCATACAACTCCTGCATAGTGAACGAATAACAGCGCGAAAAGTCAAGGACCAGAAGGGGACACACACATGCCTCCTTTCGTCCGTGTCTTTTCGCGCTGTTATTCGTTCACTATGGAGGAGTTGTATGTCGCTAGGGCGAAGGCATTCGTACAGTATCAATCACAACAAATACGCCTTCACATTCAGCTACTGGCCATTTTCATGAGTTACTGAGCGGTAGTTCATTTTAACTAGCGCGACGCTCTCTGACTGACGGTACACGAACCGCGCAAGCCGCTCGTGAAACGTGAAGAACACGGCTGCACTCACCTGCTGGTTAGGTGGACGTCTGGTGGCACCGGGACTCACACGGACGACGGCTCGAGAACGCAACTCCACGCGCTCTTGCACGGGTTGAAATTAAATGTTTTGTACACTTCCGTGGGTCACTCCGGGTGTTGGGTAAATGTCCGCATATTTACCCAACACATTGTTTTTTAAATGGCAGTTGCCAGTGATCACCAAACTAATTTTCTTTGCTGCGGACACTTGTACTTCAAATCTAACTTGAGTTTGTGAACACATACAGTATATCAAGTGCCTGGACAGTATGTTTTGACGCAGCTATAGTAAACCTGCACTGTCCTTTGCAGCAAGCAGATTTATTTTGGCTTATATTTGAAAAAGAGGATAGTGCCATACCAAGGGCGCGCATTTTATCCCCGTGGAATTGTCGAAAAACGAATGGAGACGAAAACATTCCCAAATCGCTCGCCCCTTTGGAGCCACCACACAGCTGTAGCCTATTTACTTTTTTTTAAGTTATAATAATCCATTCACTTGGGTTGTCATAACTTCGGTATGAAATTATGCTTAAATTATTAGGTTCCTGCAAATACTGCAACAGTGACTTATAGAATGTTCGCTCATACTCTCCAGCTTGGTCATTGAACGATGGATTATTGACAACACTACTTTGTACTTGTCACTCATCAGCTGGGGCATCACGTGACATGACCTGAAAGTTTTCTTCAGAACCTTTGTTCTTGCCAACTGGCCATATCACGTGATGCTGCAGAAACACCGTACAACCATAGTTAGGCTGTATATATATATATATATATATATATATATATATAACGTCCCAAGACCACTGCCTTTGTGATTACCACGGCCTGAGATATATTGGTTAAACACCAAAAGTCTGCTTGCCGCTGAAGGACAACATTGTAATATCTGTTGGATGGAGATATCCTTGTTTATACGTAATCAAAATTAAGCATTCTTATCCAGAAGGAGTCGCATCGCAACACGGAAACTGTCAAACTGTGCGAATAACTTTGAAAGTTTATAGCTAACAAGTTCCAAATAAAACTTCAGCGAATTTTTCGAAAGCTTCCAGTATTTACAACATGAACGTCTCATTCCTCCCTCCCATGCATTCCAGTGACAATTCGTCCATGAAAAGTAAAAGCAGTCGAATTTCAATCAACAGTTTTGGAAATGCTGTATTTTACCTGTATCTCCTGGAAATACGTGACTTTCACTAGTGTTCGTGAACTGGCGCAATTCGTGCTGCTCAACAGCACGTGCGTCCCCGTTGCAACGTTGTTGTAACAACGGTGGTAAAGTCACTCCTAGGGCTCCGGAGCACTTGCATACGTATTTTATTGCACGACCCGCAATTAATTCCCAGACGTTGCTCAAGCCAGGCCCCTCATTTTCTTACAATGTAAGCAAGGTGTTGTGCTTAGTTCACGAAGGACGTAGGAAGCACTAACTGTCGACCCTTTACGTTTATCATTAAGCCAGTGACATGAAAGTTTAGCCTGGTATTCACCTTAACGGTTACTTGATTTACGCTCACTTTGTCATTGGTTCGGTTGTTTTGGGAATCTGGGAAACATCGCGGATACCGGCGGTATGGCACTGTGGAACACTCGAATACGGAACTTTCTACAAAATATGTATTTGTAGACGTGACAACTGAAAAAAAAAACGTATGCAGATCCCACGTACTATGGGCATCGAGGTTATGCGAAGCATTTAGGACGGCGCTTGCTATGGGCAGAAACCCCGCGGCGTTCCCGCCTCGACTTATGCTCTTGGACTCTTTCGATGAGTTCGAGCAGGTGCTCATCGTGAAGATCGCACGTGCGGAGGGTCAGAAAGATCGAGCGTCGGCTCGCCTAGCTGTTCGATCATTTCGAACACGTTCCTTACCATCTGCGCCTAGTAGTACGCTATCTTCGAGTTGCTCGAGTAGACCCAAGTTCGATATGGCGCACTTTATGATGAAGCCGTGGTCGTCTTTCGAATTCGCTGTGATGACGCCGCCATGATGAAGTTCGGTGAAGCGTTGTCGTACACCGCGTGCGGCCTGGTAAATACGAGAACGGCCGTCAAAAGTCTGTGCGTCCGTGGCGAGGAGCGAAGAGGTGGCGCGCTGCTGTCCGGCGATCGGAAATAAACGCTCGTGGCAAACTTGCTTTTGAATCGCTGTACGTACGGAGGCAACCACCATCCAGTGTTTCGCGGTCGAGATGGCCGGATCTTACACGCGCCACCTCGAGGTGAGGTGAGTCACAGGTGAGAGTCGGATGATGAACTCAAAGTTCCTGAAGTTGGCAAGAAATGCCTCACGTTATTGTAAACACCGTGCCTCGCATATTTCACTGAAGAGTCCGAGGAAAAGAAACTATGTGCCTCGTAGAAGGCATAACAATTTGATGAGCAGGAGGAGGAAATAACTTTAATGAGTCCTGAGGAACCCCTCCCCACCCACTTTTGTTTAGTGGTCGGCAGGGGTCGCGGGCCGCACCCACGTTGGGACGGGAAGCCCGTGAGCCTCCGCCCTTTCGTGAGCCCTCTGGACAGCCCGGAGCTGGGTCTGGTGGTCGTCGCTTCGCAGGGCGTCCTCCCAGTCTTCTTCTTTACGGAACATGGTGCCGCTTAACGCGGAGCATTGCCATAGCATGTGGGCTAGCGAGCAGTAAGATTCGCCACAATCCGGACATTGCGGCTCTACCTCTGGTGAATAAAGGCTCAGTCTGCCTCTCGAGGGGAACGACCCTGTCTGAAGCATTCTGAATATCGATGACTGTGGTCTATTGAGTTTAGCGTGGGGGAGCGGGAAGGCCCTCCTCGACAGCTGATAGTGCGTTGTTATTTCGTTGAAGGTGAGCAGCGGGTCTCGATGCTCCCCTCCCTCCCCGCCACTTCGCTCGCCACGATCGCCGCGGTGCGTGAGTCCTCGCGCGCGGTCGTGCGCCAGCTCGTTGGCGTTGGGAAAGTCGGGGTGCACGTCGGCCCCCATGTGGGCCGGAAACCATTTGACGATGTGATGACCCGCGGCTCCCTCGTTGCCGAGGACGGCCGCCGCTTCCCGCGGTATGGAGCCCGAGGCGAATGCTCTGGCCGCCGATCGCGAATCTGTGTACACGTAAGGACGTCCGGGGTCCCTCATTGCCATGGCTATTGCCACCTGTTCAGCCATTTCGGACGTTACCCCCTTGACCGATGCCGCGTTAATGATCGTACCATCCCAGCGTATCGAGACGGCCGCGTACCGGTCGCTGCGCCCATACTGGGCCGCGTCTACAAATGCCGCCAGTCCCGGGCAGTTGGCGGTCGATTTCAGTAGTGCTCGGGCCCTCGCCTTTCGGCGCCCCTCGTTGAATTGCGGGTGGACGTTTCTCGGAAGCGGTTCAACCTTGAAAGTGCCCCTGACCGACGCGCTGAGCGCGACCTTGCGTGCGTTGCACTCTGCCTCTGCATTTATACCTGCTTCTTCTAGGATGCGTCTGCCGGCCCTGGTGGTCGACAGCCGCACGACCTGTGCCTTGGTCTGTGCTTCGATGATTTCTGCTAACGAGTTGTGGACCCCTAACCGATCGAGCCGCTCTGTGCTTGTAGTAATAGGAAGACCTAGCACCCTTTTGATGCTCTTGCGCATCAGTGTCTCTATCTTGGCCGCGTCTCTCTTGGTCCATTTTAACGCCGAGGCTACGTAATTTACGTGACTCATGAGGAACGCATGGTAAAGTCTGATGAGACAGCTCTCGCTGAGCCCTCCCCGGCGGTTGCTCACCCTGAGGATCAGCCGGAGCATGTTCTCCGTTTTGGACGTGAGTTTCATGACGGTTTGAGTGTTACCGCCTTTAGCCTCAATTAGCAGCCCCAGGATTCTTATAGTGTCCACTCTGGGGATCGGCTGGCCGTCGGTCGTATGTAATTTGATTGGGATTTGATCGATCGGCGTCAAATTCCTCATGCCCTGTTTGGAGGGCCTGTACAACAACAGTTCCGATTTGCTGGGTGACAGGCGGAGTCCCGTTTTCATTAGGTACTCTTCCGTTGTGTCCAGCGCCTCTTGGAGAGCCCGCTCGACATCTGCGTCGGACCCTCCCGTGCACCACACCGTAATGTCGTCTGCGTACAGGGCGTGATTGACATTGGTCACTCTTGTCAGCCGGTCCGAGAGCCCTTTCATGGCTAGATTGAATAATAGTGGGGAGAGCACCGCCCCTTGTGGGGTGCCCTTCGCACCCAGCGTGTACCAGTCAGACGTGGCCTGCCCTATTTTGATCGTGGCCTTCCTGTCTCTGAGGAAGGAGCTTATGTAAGAGTGGAATTTCCGGCCGAGCCCCATCACCGAGATTGTTTCCAGTAGAAATCTGTGTTTGACCGTGTCGAACGCTTTCGTTAGGTCCAGGGCCAGTATGCCCCTGGTGTCTCTGGTCGTGCCGTCGATTATATGCTTCTTGAGTAGTAGCATTACATCCTGTGTGGAGAGGCCCGGTCTGAAGCCCACCATGTTGTGTGGGAAGAGGCCCTCTCTCTCTATGTACCGCGATACTCGGTTATGTATGGCATGTTCCGCTGTTTTGCTCACGCACGAGGTTAGCGATATCGGCCGCATGTTCTCCGGCGCAAGTGGTTTACCGGGTTTCGGTATTAGTATGACCGAGGCCTCTTTCCAGACCTCGGGTACTCGTCCCGTTTCCCACGCTCTGTTGATTTCTTCAGTGAGCTTGTCGACCGACTTTCCGTCTAGGTTTCTCAACAGTTTGTTCGAGACCCCATCCGGGCCCGGCGCCGAGCGTCCGTTGAGGCCTTGTAAGGCATCCCAAATTTCTGATTCCGACCTCTGCGCCAGCGTATTGTGGATAGTCGCCGTCGCCCGACGGGCTCAGTGGCAAATACGTCTCCGCCAGCTCCTTTAGGAGCTCGCTCTCCGTTTTGCCCTGCTCCTTTTCCTTGTGTAAAATCCTATCGATTGCCAATCTATGATTACATTTGGATTGCCTATCGTCTAACAGTTTCTTTAGAAGGTTCCATTTGCCTCCGGCTCGCATTTGTCCGTCTACCGACGCGCACACCTCGTTCCACTGTTGCTTGGAAAGCTCGATCGAGTGCGCTTCGATTTCCCTATTTAGTGCAGCTATTTTCTTTCGCAGTCTGCGATTAAGTCTTTGTGTTTTCCACCTGGCCGTGATGGAATTCTTTGCCTCTAATAGGTGTGCCAATCTCGCGTCCATCCTTTCCACGTTCAGTTCGGTTTGGACGACCCTCGTCGCGGTGCTAACGTCCTCTTTGAGCTTTAGGAAGAGGCTGTCTAGGTCCGCGTATTCGCTTGTGTCTTCCTTCCTTATTTTGCGGAAGGCGTCCCAGTCGGTGACCTTAAATTCTCTCGGTGGTGCCGCCCTGATGGGGATCGTCACCGCCAGAATGTAGTGGTCGCTGCCGAGGTTCTCATGCAGGTTTCGCCATTCGGCCCCTCGCACGTTTTTGACGAAGGTCAGGTCGGGCGTAGTATCCCGCGCCACCGACGTGCCTAGTCGAGTCGGATAGCGGGGGTCCGTCACCAGCTCTAGCGAGCACTTAGTGACTGCCTCCAATAGCCGCTCTCCCTTGGGCATTGGCCTTACGTAACCCCAGGCTTCGTGGGGCGCGTTAAAATCTCCAGCCACTATTAGTGGGGCCCCCCTGGCCATTGAGGTCGCCTTCGTTATTATCGATGCGAACGACTGTCTGTGGTCAGAGGGCGAGCTGTAGACGTTCACTACGAATACGCTGTTTTTCAGCCAACCGTTCGGTATGATTTCGATCGCGGTTGCCTCCGCTTTTGCGTTGCCTAATTTCAAATCTCGTTCCTGGAAAGAGCATTTGTTCGCGACGAGGGTCGCCACTCCGCGTTTACCCTTTTCGAATTTCGACGAGCCGACCCGGTATCCGGGCAGGCTCACCTCGCTACGCAGTTTCTTGTAAGATTATGACGTGCGGTTTGTCCGCCTGTGAGGCAAGGAACTGCAGCAGCGGAGCCTTGCGCTTTTTGAAGCTAGCGCAATTCCACTGCCACACGACCAGCTCTCTAGTTGAGTTGTTCGCCATGATTGACACCTTGGATTTGTTTAGCACCTGCAGGTGCCATGTGTGCTTCGATACGTGTCACTCTTGCCGCGAGCGCTACCATGCTTTCCGCTAGTTGCTGGACCATTAGCTGCAAAGAGCTAATCGACTGCTGAATTCCCAATAGGATGCTACTGGACTCTGGTTCCGCCAGGTTTCCCTCCCCCGTCAGAGGAGGGGCCCTGCGTTTGACCGAGCGAACCGACTGCTCCCCTTGCGGGGTCGGTGTATTTTGCGACACCTGCTGCTGCTGTTGTTCGACTAGCTGGGGAGTGGAACCTTGTTTCCGAAACGATTCGAAATCCGCCCTCATTTGCTGAATCTCCGCCTTGAGGCGCGCGTTTTCTTCCGCAAGTTGAGCTATTCTAGGGTCTTCCCTGTTATGCTTTGGCAATGCTACCTGCGTTACCTTTGGTTGTGGTTTCGGCTGCGGCTTTAGCTTGACCCGGTCCGCCCAGGTCGGCCCCTCTTGAATGCGTACTTGGGAGCGGGAGCGACCTCTCGATCGGCTGCGCTGTCGTCTTGTCGGCGTTGTCGAACGTCCCCGTCTGGGTGCGCTTGCCACGCTGGAATCGCGTGATCTGCTCTCCAGCCGTTGTGGCTGACTTTGCAGCTGCCGTTTCTTCGCCTTTCTGCGTCGGGGCCTCCTGCGCCGCACGACGTAAGGAACTTGGTATCGTTGCTTGCACTTGCCGTCCGCCGTCGGGTGTGGGCCCCCGCACAGGGCGCACTTGGGCGAGCACTGGTGGTCTTCGGCCGGGTCGTTGCCTCCGCAGCCGCGGCACCTCTTCTTGTCAGGATTTGGGCAGACGTCGACTCTGTGGCCCAAGTCACCGCACCCGTAGCACACGTCGTTCTGCCGCCTGTATAGCGTGCAGCGTATTAGGCTTACGCCACACATGACATAGTCCGGCACTTTCATGCCGTCGAAGAGCACTACCACCGTCGGGGTGTTTTTGATCCGCTTGGCTTCCAAGACCTTGGGATTTCTTTGATTCACGACCATGGCCTGAAGCTGGGCCTCGTTGATTTCGGAGTCCACTCCTCTGATGACCCCCTTGCACGTGTTGTCCGGCGCCGCAATGTATGCGGCCACTTTGAATGCGCCTTCTCTTAGGTGAAGCTGGTGAACTCCGGCGTATGCGTTCGCGTTCTTCTCGGTCGGCGTGGACACGACGAGAATGTTCTGGGTTGCGTTCGGGCAAACGATGTCTTCCTCGGTCTCGTTCGGCGTGAGCGAGGCCGCCATTGCTAGCGCTTGCGCTAGGCGAATTTGACTCACTTTTTTCACGTTGAGGCCATCTCTCAGCCTCACTATGATGCGAATGTGATCCCTCGGTAGCCGGGGGAGTCTCGATGCGGCGACGAGGCGCTTGACCGCGCTCTGCGGGCCGGCCGTGCGGCGGCCGCCCTTCGTCTCTGCTCGTTCCTCGTTGCCTCGGTCCGGAACGGTCGGTCCCGGTTTGGCCTTCTTGTTTCTGCCCATGGCCGTCGTCCAGCCCGGGCGATTCGCTTCTTCTCGGGAGATGTCCTCTCCCTCCACGACTGTCTCCATAGCGGGCATACTGCCGCGCACACGTACGAGCGAGGCCTGGGCCTGCTCGCTCTTCACCGCCGACGATAGGCCTAGTCGGGTAGGGCTAGCCGAGCTGCGGCGTAGTCCGAACTAACACGTCTCGAAACTTGAAAAAGAGTACACTGACCGGCAAACATCAGTCATCGGCGTGTTCCTTAGAAGAAACTGCGTCGAATAGTGCGCATTTCGCTGCTAGGAATCACAAAAATCAGTCCGAAAACGTGTGCAGAAGCGGGAGCCGAAATTTCCACGTCCGCACTGGTCGGCTTCTTCTTCTTCCTCCCATTTGATGAGCACTGATTTGATTTGATGAACGACTTGATTATGATCGCGCATAATTAAGCTACACACTTAAATCTTTGGGTGATGTCCCATTTCAATTGGCTCCCCTGTTCTGCAAATATGCAATTTCTGCCGTTTATGGTACTTCCTGGAACACGTGATAACTTTTTAAGCGTTTCTTATAACGCCTCTAAACGGGGCAAACACAAGAGTCCATTGTCAATGAGCACATGATCATAGCTCAGTTGAACCGTTACTCCGATGGTCAAAGGGAGCGTCCCACACTGTCTTGCGAATTGCACGCAATCTGACCGAAAAATTCCGCTGCAAGAGTACCAGCCTCTTATAAGTGCATTTACAGTTAGGGACATTGCGTTACCGTTACGGAAACAAGCGAACTTTGCAGAAAGCGACTTTAACCATATAGGGTTGTTTTGCGTGCGGAAGGCTATTCGTTCACGCTTTCAATTTCGCATGCTTGGTGCACATAAGTGATTTTATATATTCACCAAGCTTCACGCGTGCGTCAGAAAGGTGAAGAGGTAGCGCAATGGCAACCGGGAGCTGTATTTGTACTTTCCATGGATGCCCAGCTCTTGATTTTGCCGATAGGTGCTACCTACCAGGTCAGTAAGAGGCAAGAAGTACGTGTTGCTTGGCTAGTCAGTTTGAATTGCTCAGTATATCATAAAACATTATGATCGCTAGAGTAAAACGACGAAGGGATGGCGCTCCCCTTCCGGCCTTTATTCTTTTGCACTAAGCAACCATAATTTTTTATGGTCAACTGAGAAGGAAGCGATGATTAGAGTAATGGTGGAATAGAATAATAGAATAGGAGTCGCTGCAAGTTTACGTAATGGTACAGTAAAGTTGTAGATGTCCTAAATACGAAAGTTAAAATTGAGATAAGATAGCCAAAAGGCTATCTTATATAGCCTTTTAGATAGCGATATATAACCAGTAAAACCTGATTAAATCAAGCAGTCTAGGGGACCTTTTGTCCCCGCCTACTTCGTAAAACACAGTTATAAAGGTCCGGATAGCCGGCATACGTGATTTGTTCAAACATTACGTATAACCTGCGTCTAACTTAAAAAAAACATGTATTTTGGCTGAGTTCGAGGAGGTAAATACATACTAAGAACATTATATAACACCGAAAGAAGGGAGTGTTCTGTAATTATTTGAAACGCGTCTAATCGGGCCAGGAAGTTCTGTCACACATTTCACTCAACATGACCACCCCCTTTCCAGCTGACATAAACTTCCTGTAACATAAGAGTTATCTAGAGATAGAGAGAGGAAGAAAGATAAATGAGAGGCAGGGAGATCAACCATGACTGAGCCCGGCTGGCTACCCTGCTCTGGGTGAGGGGAGGAAAACATTAGGATAAGGAGAGAAAGTCCACTGTTCACATCGCTGACCTAGTGCCAGTTCTCCGCTCTGTATCACAGACAGTCGCTCAGTCTAGTCAGGGCGAGCAGTTGCATAGGAGGCGCACCATGCCCTCCTCTACATCCCAATCACAAATGAATATGCATTGGGGAATGCATCGCCCAGGCGTAAGCGACACAGCTCTGTTGAAGCAAGCGACCAAGAGTGAACTCAAGTGTGTTTCACTCCTTCATCACAAGAAATGCTGCGTCACTCGTCTACAAAGCTATAGAAACCAGGCGCCTCGTCGGCGAGGTCGTTACGACGCACAATCACGATGCTGATAACTGAAACACTAGTTTTCAGATATTTTTTTTTGCTAACCATCAGCTGCTGTGGGCTCTTGAATGGTAACGAAGACTTAATCTATCGGTGGGCGACTTCTATAAACAAGGACCGTCGTGCTGCAGGTAGCGTCGCATCCATCGAAATACTGGCCCTCCAAGTTAAATTGTTAAAAGCGCGTCTAGGGTGGTTTGATGAGAAACATTTGAGTAGGCACCCTTCACGTCAAAAAAGAGCGCCACTGAGAGTTTTTTTTCCCAAATTTTTACTGTTTTAGCGATCAACAGCCTCATCGAAATCCCTGCATAGCGTCGGTAAAACTTTCGATTGTTCACGGTGCCATTCGAGATGCATGAGAATCATTCGTTATCTCGGGTTATTATTGGAAAGATTAAGTGATAACGTCAGTATGGCACTACCTTAAATTTATTGCACACGCAATATTTATCGCCCACGCATTTGCCCCATTTTCGGTACATTTTAGTAGTGGCACTTTTTTTCTGACGGAAACACGGGCTCAACTTTGCGTAGAACATTGTTAACGCTGCGGCGAGCTTGCTTTCGTAGTTTATAGTAAAATCCGGAACAAACCCAACCACTTTTAACTTTCCGTACATCTGGCGCTTACTTTAACCGAACAGAAACAAGACGCCTCATTTAGTTCACCGTGAACACTGGGCGAACTTCGTATAACACATGAGGATAGCCCGAAAACGAGAGTTTACGAAATATTTGTAACCTTCATAATTAAGCCACTAACGCTCAAAATTTCGGGACATATTGGACCTAAATTGCCCACAATTTCTAAAAAATATAAAGACTGCGTAACGCTGAGTTATTCTGCGACATTGGAATATGTAGCTGATAACGGCAGTGAGACACTTGCTTAAGAAAATTTTCGCAAAAGTTGTACTTGATCCATGAGCATATAACTGGGCGCACAGGTTTGCAATAGAGTTAAGGCCATTGTTTCATTTGCAGTTCTGCCACGGCTGAATGCAAAATTTCGCACCGTTAGTAAAAATCAATTATATATGGTCTGAAGCAATGAGCCTTCTGGTATGCGATATTCTGGTCATTGAGAGAATCAAGTTACGGTATCGTGGATTTGCGCTTAAAGGCGATTAACGAACATTTTCGACGGACACACCAAGGCCTTGTTTGTGGAGTTGGTGGTGTGATTATTGACGGAGACCCCACTGCATCTACCTAATGCGGAGAATAATTAGAATTTTACGTATAATGAAGCTCCTGTGCGTAAAAAGCTCGGGCATGCTATGTTCCGTAAGGTCCATGCTGTACAGAACATCGTTTCTGGGCTTTTGAGAATTTTGTATTTTGAGAATGTTCATTGTTTTTAGGCATTTACCTTTGAGACACCTATTGTGGGGAGGGGAGGATAGTTTATTGCCCAGTATCACACCTAAAAAGCTGCGTAAGATACGCTGGCATGTGACTTTGATGCGTCCGTGTAAAATTCAGGGCAAGAATACTTTGAAGTTCTAAAAGTCCATGTGAATGTGTGTGTGTGGAGCGTATTTCGTGACCTCGATAAACGATGTGTCACATTCCACTACCCGCCACTGCCACGGAGGTAGCAGCTTTGCTGGTGGCATTAGGCGACGTTCGAGCAAAGGGACCCCCATTTCACTACTTTACTTTCTGACACGCAGTGAAAAGGGCTCTCTTGCTGTAAGCCGATTGTGAAACAGTGTGGCCGATGTGGTATTGTTTATAGTCGTGTAACAGAGGTGTTCAAGGTTCGAATGCAGTTTCAGAAAATAAGTAAAACTAGAGAATTACCTCTGCAAATCAAGAGACCATTCATTCGATTCTACGTAGAGGCTTTGTACAGGACTTGTCCTGAAGGCTCCCATGGCCAATCGAATGGCTAAATGATGAATCGGATCCAGCATTATTTACGCGGATTGCGGAGCAGAGTGATACACCACGGCGCCGTAATCTAAGCGTGATCGTACTAGGCTCTTGTACAGGTTCAAGAAGCACTTTCTGTAACTGCCCCATGTTTTGCGTGTGACAGTATTTTGAGAATGTTCATTGTTTTTAGGCATTTACCTTTGAGATACCTATTGTGGGGAGGGGAGGATATTTTAGTGCCCAGTATCACACCTAAAAACTCGCACTCCGCGTTTAGAGGTAGGAGCTGGCTAAGGAGTTGGGTAGAGGGCTCTCGCACGAGGCCTCTCTTTCTTGTAAAGAGGACACAGGAGCTTTTTGGGGGATTTAACTTAAATTCATGGGTCGTTAGCCCATTTGGACACCTTAATTAGGCAAAGCTGAACATGTAGTTCGAAGACGGCAAGGTTACACGACTTAAATCCGATTTGCACATCATCGACATAGGCAGAATAAAACATACTTTGCGGAATATATTAACGCAAGAGGTTCATTTTTATATTAAAAAGGGTACAACTGATAACGCCACCCTGCGGCACCCCTGTTCCCTGAGTAAAGTACCTGGACAAAGCATTACCAATTCGAACACGGAATGTCCGATTTGTTAAGTAAGTTTCAATAACGCTTAACATGTTCCCCCGGATACCCATTCCTGACCGATACCGCAGAATTCCGTAGCACCACGTGGTGTCGTATGCTTTTTCCATGTCAAGGAACACCCACAAAAAGTACTGTTGATGCGTAAATGCGTCACGAATGTTAGCCTCGACGCGTGCGAGGTGGTCTGTTGTCGACCGCCCTTCCATGAAATCACATTGATGGGGGTCGAGCAACTTTTTAGATTAAAGAAAGTGCAATAGACGGCGATTATTCATCTTTTCGAACAGTTTACATAAGCAGCTGGTCAGTTCTATTGGGTGGTACCTTCATACCAAGCATGGGTCTTTACCCTGCGTCAATTACTGGGACAACGATAGCCTCCTTCCATCCATCTGGAAGGTATCCGGCGGCCCAAATTGCGTTGCAAAGTGCGAGGAGCGTAATTTGAGTGTCAGTGTGTAAGTATTGAGCATGTCGTACATGATCATGTCAGCTCCCGGCGTGAAGCTTTTGCATGCGTTCAAGGCAGCTTTCAGTTCAGCGATGTCGAAGAGACTGTTGTGTGGTTCGTTTTGTCTCCATTTGCGGTCAAGTGCCTCATGTTCTTCTATTTCTTTGTAATTGAGGAATGATTGATAATAATGCACAGAGCTAGACCCATGTTCGAAGTAGTCCCCAAGCGCATCAGCTTGGCCTTCTAGGCAGCTCCCTTCGTCATTTACCAGGGGTAACGGATGGCTTGGTTGCCCCTTAAGACTTCGTATACCTTTCCATACTTTTGCCTCCCGGGTAAACGAATTAGTGCTTGAAAGGATGATGATGATGGTGATGTGTGGTGTTTTATAGCGCAAGGGCCAGTTATGGCCAAAGAGCGCCATGCCATTGTTTGTGAGTGTGCAGTGGAGCGATGAATTCTGAGAAGTAGATGAAGCGTGGCTGTAAAAGGGCCTAAAAATAATCGCTGTAAAGTGCGTAAAATATACATGTACTAAAATCATGGCAATGACATGAGGTGTACTATGAAATCAAGAATGCATTGAGAGGTAATGACACGATCTTTAAAATATTTAAGGTGCAGTAATTGGCAAGAAGCACTATGCCTAAACAGAGCCCTTGAACCACAAGGGCCTGGAGGCATGTGCTATAAAAAAATATCACAGCGGCATCCTCGGGAGAGAGGATGCGCTACGAACTAGTTGGGCTAATAACATGCAGGACCACATCGTTCAAAAAATCGACGACTGCTTTGGCATTAAAAATCAGTTCTTCGCAAAGAAACATAATGGGGTGAAGCGGGACATGATATCGGTACGCTTGTGGAAAATATTTCTTTCTTTCTGTTTAGGCTTCCCGGCACCCCACAAGGACATGGAGGACGGTCAGCTTCTCACTACATCTACCACAGATTGGAGGATCATTTCCATTCAACAGAATATTGTGAGTACCATACGTGTGTCCTATTCTTAGACGACAGAACAGGACATCTGTTCGTCGTGTTTTCGGTGCGGGTGACCAGAAATCTAACTGTGGCTTAATTAAGTGAAGCTTATTATTTGTTTCAGCGTCCCACAAGCGCTGCCAGTGGTCTCGCAGTTTTCTTCGCAGAAAAGGCTTCAGATCTGCGGGAGGAATAGTAGCCGCAGGATTAATTGCTTGCGATGTAGTTGATGTGGCCAACTGGTCTGCAAGCACATTACCCTCAATGCCTCTATGGCCAGGCACCCAGCATATAGTCACATGCTGGTTAGATATATACGCTCTGCATAAACTGGAACAGAGCTAAGTAAGTACAGGATTTTTGTTTTTGCAGAGTGACATCAGAGCCTTCACCACGCTTAGGGAGTCTGTAAATATAATTGCTTTTCGAAGTTTTGATGCCCTTATATGATTCACAGCCGACAATAGTTCATAGGCCTCAGCCGTAAAGATACTCGTTTCCGGGTGGAGTACACCGGATTCCGAAAAGGATGGGCCGACGGCTGCATAAGATACCGCGGCATGTGACTTGGAAGCATCCGTGTAAAACTGTGTACACGAGTATTTAGATTGGAGTTCTAAGAAATGCATTTTAATGTGTGCCTCTGGTGCGTGTTTAGTGACCTCTACGAACGATGTGTCACACTCTATGAGTTGCCAGTGCCACGGCGGCAACAGTTTCGCTGGAGCCATAGGACATTGTTCAAGCAGCGGAACACCCATTTCCTTACTAAGATTCCTCACACGCAAAGAGAACGGCTTTCTCGCTGCAGGTCGATTATGGAAGAGTGTGGCAGCGGTCATGTCATTTATAGTTGAGTAAGAAGGATGTTTAATGTTTGCTTGTACTTTCAGAAAATATGTGAAACTGTTGTATGACCGCTGGAGATGAAGCGACCACAGATTCGACTCTACGTAGAGGCTCTGGATTGGACTTGTCCTGAAAGCACCGGTTGCGAGACGGATACCCAGGTGGTGGACGGGGTCTAGGATTTTTAATGCACTGGGCGTTGCTGAATTGTAAATTATAGATCCGTAATCAAGGCGTGAGAGGATAAGACTTTTATACAAGTTAAGCAAACACTTTCGATCACTACCCCAAGTCGTGCGCGACAGAAACTTTAAAAGATTCATTGTCTTCAGGCATTTTGCCCTCAGATGCTTAAGATGAGGAATAAATGTGAGTTTACAATCTAAAATGAATCCTAAAAACTTGCGCTCGCTGCTCACAGAGAGCGCATCTCCTTTGATTGCAATACTTGGGACTGGCGTTACGCCTCTCTTGTTAGTAAAGAGTACGCAAGTGCTCTTCTGGGCATTTACTTTGAAACCATTTTCGTCCGCCTATTCGGACAATTCGTTTATTACAAGCTGCACTTGTCGTTCGCAGATGGCAATATTGCATGACTTGAAGGCTATTTGCACATCGTCGACATAAATTGAATAAAACATTGTGCGTGGAATGACTTTGTGCAGGGAATTCATTTTTACAATAAATAGTGTGCAACTAAGCACGCCTCCCTGTGGCACACCGGTCTCTTGGGTGAATGACTTAGACAAAGCGTTGCCCACTCTTACGCGGAATGTGCGATTAGATAGGTAACTTTCGATTGTATTTAACATGTTGCCACAGACACCAATCGCCGAGAGATCTCGGAGAATGCCGTAGCGCCATGTCGTGTCGTAAGCTTTTTCTAGGTCGAGAAACACTGAGAGGCAGAACTGCTTATGTATAAAAGCATCCCTGATATAAGACTAAAGGCGAACAAGGTGGTCTGTTGTGGACATACCTTCCCTGAAACCACATTGTAAGGGGTCTAGTAGTTTGTTATTTTCAAGGAAACAGATTAAGCGCCTGTTTATTATTTTTTCAAATAGTTTGCACAGGCAGCTTGTTAGGGCTATTGGCCTATAGCTGCTGGCTAGGGATGGGTCTTTGCCTTGTTTAAGAATCGGTATGACTATAGCTTCCTTCCACGAGGACGGTATATACCCATCCGCCCACATGGCATTGAAAAGATACAGGAGTGTTTTCAGAGTTTCAGGATGTAGGTACTTAATCATTTCATATATGACACGATCACCACCTGGCGCCGAGTTATTGCAGCAAGCGAGGGATGCCTTAAGTTCAGTTAAAGTAAATGGATAGTTGTAGGCCTCACTCGATGAATCTCTACGTTTAAGGGGCTGCCGCTCTTCGCGTTCTTTGAACCTCACAAATGTTTTTGTGTAATGGGACGCACTGGATACATGTTCGAAGTGTTCGCCCAGACAATCTGCCTGGTCTGCCAAGCTCTCACCTTGGGTACTGACTAAGGGGAGTGGGTGTACCTCACGGCCTTTTAATTTATTTACTCTATTCCACACTTTTGTCTCATCAGTGTAAGAACTTATACCGGAGATGTACTTCTCCCAACTCTCCCTTTTAGCACGTTGACCCGTTCTTCTACCCTGGGACTTTATTTGTTTGAAACTAATCAAGTTTTCGGCAGTTGGTGAGTCGCGAAGTCGTACCCAAGCCTTGTTTTGATTTTTCCGGGCTTGTTTACATTCTTCATTCCACCACGGAATGCGACGTTTATTCGCAAGTCCGTTAGTTTGACAAGGATGCATTTCGTGGCAGCGTCAATTATAAAGGCTGTTATATAGGCCACAGCGCCTTCTATATTAAAGGAGGAAATATCATCCGTGGTTAGATATGTAAGTTCCCGGAAAAGTTGCCAGTTACCCGTGTCAACCTTCCATCGGGGAATGTGTGGTGAGCATATATCTTCTTTTGTTAAGTTTATTATAATTGGGAAGTGGTCGCTCCCAAAAGGGTTCTTGAGAACGGACCACTCCAGGTACGGAATTATTGTACTCGACACTATACTTAAATCTATGAGGAGTATGTATTATGCGCCACGCTGTAGTACGTTGGCTCTTTCTTATTAAGCAACATGCTCCTGAGGAAAAAAGAAAGTTTTCAATTAGGCGACCTCTCGCATCGCAACGCGAGTCTCCCCACAAAGTGTTATGAGCGTTTAAATCTCCGACAACAATGTATGGAGCCGGAAGTTCATCTATATAGTTTTGAAATTCGGTTTTATTAAGTTGATAACTGGGAGGAATGTATATAGAACTGATAGTGATTAGCTTGTCAAAAAGCACCCCTTGGACAGCAACTCCCTCTAGTGGCGTACGAAGTTTTATTTCCCTACAGGCAACACCTCTGTCGACTATGATAGCCACACCACCGGATGACACAACAGTGTCCTCGCGGTCTTTGCGAAAAATAGCATATTGTCTGAGGAAATTTGTATGTGTATTTTTGAGGTGTGTTTCTTGAACACACAGCACCCTGGGACTAAATTTGCAGAGGAGTTCTTTAACGTCGTCAAGATTTTGAAGGAGACCTCTGACGTTCCAATGAACTATTTGAGTGCCCATATTAAAGAGTTTTGTGCTGTGTGTTTACGAAAAGAGAGTTAGCTTACAGAACCCTTTAGGGGCCCTGTAATGCGGGGTTTTTCTTTTTTGGAGCGGTCGAGAGATTCTCGCCGCTCCTTAGGCGCTGGCTGCGCCGTCTGGCTAGAAGATGTGTCCATTGGCTCTTGCGGCACGCTGGACACTCGCTCTTGCGAGCGGTTTGTTCGCAGTGAAGGCCTCGTCTCGAGGGACGAGACCCTTGAGGCCACCAGCCCGGAGGTCGATGGCCCCTTCTTCTGAGATGGCGGAGCAGCACTAGCAGCAGCCGCTGAGGGGGTGGATGGCGTCACCGCCGGCTCACTACGTGTGTGCCAGACAGCCGCCGAAGGCCGTTGTGGCGCAGCCCCCTGACGCGTCACATCGGCAAAGCTGGTTTTTGGCAGGTAGGACACCTGCCTTCGTGCCTCTTTGAACGAAATATTTTGTTTAACTTTAATCGTGACAATTTCCTTTTCTTTTTTCCAGGATGGGCAGGACCGCGAGTACGCGGCGTGCTCCCCTTCACAGTTTACACAATGTGGGGTCTTATTGCACGTATCAGACGTGTGTTCAGAAGCACTGCATTAGGCGCAAGTAGTTCGACCGCGACAGCTCTGTGAGCTATGGCCAAATCTCTGGCCTTTGAAGCATCGCAGGGGATTAGGAATATACGGCCTGGCTCTGATTTTCACGTAGCCTGCCTCGATAGTGTCGGGCAGTACACTTGTGCCGAAGGTTAGAATGAGATGCTTGATCAGAATTTCTTTTCCGTCACGCCTCATCTTAATTCTTTTGACATTGATGACATTTTGGTCACTCCTGCCCTCTAATAGTTCTGCTTCACTTAGCTCCATCAAATCATCATCCGAAACAACACCACGACTGGTGTTCCTAGTGCGGTGCGGGGTCACAGTGATGGTGATGATGATGATTATTGTGGTTTGTTGGCGCAAGGGCCAGTTATGGCCAAAGAGCGCCAATACGATGGTAATGACTTGTTAATGATATATGAATAGTCAATTACATGAAGAGATGTGGCATGGCTGTAAATGGGCCTAAAAACAGTCGCTGTAAAGTGCGTAAAATCTATACGTAATAAGATTATGGCAATGAGTGATTATGAGTACTATGGACATGAACAATTCATTGCGAAAGAATGATACGAGTTACAAAAAATTTAAGATACAAGAATTGGCCAGAAACACAAGTGCCTAAACAGAGCCCTTGAAACACAAGGACCTGGAGGCATGTGCAGTTAAAAAACTATCGCAGCAACATCCTCTAGAGAGAGGATGCACTACGAACTTATTGGGCTAATAACATGTAACACAACATCTTTCAAGAAAGCAAGGACTGCGTTGGTGCTAAAAAGTGGTTCTTTACCGAGAAACATAGCGGGATGCAGAGGGACGCAATAGCGATATGCGAGAGGAAAATGTTTCTTTCTTTCTCTTTCGGCTTCCCGACACTCCAAGAGGACGTGGAGGACGGTGAGCCGGTCGCCACATCTACCACATGTTGGAGGATCATTTCCATTCAATAGAAAATTGTGAGTACCATATGTGTGTCCTATTCTGAGACGACAGAATAGGACATCAGTTCGTCGTGTTTTAGTTGTACAGGGCCAGAAACCTAACTGTGGCTTAATCAAGTGGAGTTTATTAGTTGTTTCAGCGTCCCACAGACGCTGCCAGTGGCCTCGCAGTTTCCTTCGCAAAAAAGGCTTCAGATCTGTGGAGGAAATAGCCGCGGCAGGATTAATAGCTTGCGATGTAGTTGATGTGGCCAACTGGTGATGATGATGATGATGATTATTGTGGTTTGTTGGCGCAAGGGCCAGTTATGGCCAAAGAGCGCCAAGACGATGGTAATGACTTGTTAATGATATATGAATAGTCAATTACATGAAGAGATGTGGCATGGCTGTAAAGGGGCCTAAAAACAGTCGCTGTAAAGTGCGTAAAATCTATACGTAATAAGATTATGGCAATGACTAATGATGTGTGCTATAGACATGAACAATGCATTGCAAAAGAGTGATAAGACAAAATATTACAGACGTAAGAATCGGCCAGAAGCACAAGTGCCTAAAACAGAGCCCTTGAAACACAAGGGCCTGGAGACATGTGCTATAAAGAACTATCACAGCAACATCCTCTGAAGAGAGGATGCGCTACGAACTTATTGGCCTAATAACATGTAGCACAACATCATTCAAGAATGCGAGGACTGCTGTGGTGTTAAAGAGCGGTTCTTTACCAAGGAACATAGCGGGATGTAGAGGGAGACAGTAGCGATATGCTAGAGGAAAGTGTTTCTTTCTTTCTCTTTCGGCTTCCCGACACTCCAGGAGGACGTGGAGGACGGTGAGCCTCTCGCCACATCTACCACAGGTTGGAGTATCATTACCATTCAATAGAAAATTGTGGGTGCCGTACGTGTGTCCTATTCTCAGACGACAGAATAGGATATCAGTTCGCCGGGTTTTTGTTACGGAGGGCCAGTAACCTAACTGTGGCTTAATCAAATGAAGCTTATTATTTGTTTCTGCATCCCACGAGCGTTGCCAGTGGCTTCGCAGTTTCTTTCGCAAGAAAGGTTTCAAATCTGTTGCAGGAACAGCAGCTGTAGGGTTATTAGCGGGTGATGTGACTGATGTGGCCATTTGGTCGGCAAGAACATTGCCCTCGATGCCTCTATGCCCAGGCACCCAGCATATTATCACATGCTGGTTAGTTGCGTACGCTCTACAAAGAACAGAATAGAGCTCAATGAGGACAGGGTTTTTCTGTTTACAGGGTGACTTCAGGGCTTTTACGACGCTTTGGGAGTCTGTAAATATAATAGTTTTTTGATGTTTTGATTTCTTTATATGCTTTACGGCTGACAATATTGCGTAGGCCTCAGCCGTAAAGATACTTGTTTCTGGGTGGAGTACGCCAGATTCCGAGAAGGATGGACCGACGGCTGCATAAGATACTCCGGCATATGATTTAGAAGCGTCCGTGTAAAATTCTGTGCACGAGTACTTGGACTGTAATTCTAGGAAATGCATTCGGATTTCGACCTCTGAAGCGTGCTTTGTAACTTCTACAAAGGATATATCACATTCTACTACCTGCCACTCCCAAGGTGGTAACAGCTTGGCTGAAGGCATTAAGCGATGTTCGAGGAGTGGGATGTCCATTTCTTCGCTAAGCTCCCTGACACGCAGTGAGAAAGGCTGTCTTACAGAGGGACGATTCCGAAAAAGTGTAGCACACGTCATATCGTTAACGGTATTAAAACACGGATGCTGCTGATTAGAGTGAACTTTAAGGAAATATGTGAGGCTGGTGAATGTTCTCTGCAGGTGGAGTGACCACTCATTTGATTCGACGTATAGACTTTCAATGGGGCTTGTTCTGAAAGCTCCAGTGGCCAGGCGGATACCTAGATGGTGGACGGGATCCAGCATCTTCAGCGCACTAGGGGCGGCAGAGTGATATACCGCGCTACCATAATCCAATCGAGATGAAATCAGACTTTTGTAAAGATTCAGTAAACACTTCCTGTCGCTACCCCAGGATGTGTGAGACAAAATTTTCAGTAAGTTCATCGTTTTTAGACATTTCACCTTGAGATATTTTATATGCGGAATGAAAGTAAGTTTATAATCAAGTATGATGCCTAGGAACTTGTGCTCTTTGTTGACAGGTATTTGTTGTCCATACATTTCGATAGTGGGATCTGGAAGAAGCCCTTTCTTCCTGGTGAAAAGAACACAAGAACTTTTGTGGGGGTTCACTTTGAATCCGTTTTCGTCTGCCCATTTGGACACTTTGTTCAAGCCCTGTTGTACCTGTCTCTCACACACTGTAAGGTTGCAGGATTTGTAACCTATTTGTATGTCGTCTACGTAGACGGAATAAAAATAGCTGGCGGTAATGAAGCACGAAGCGTGTTCATCTTCACGATAAACAGTGTGCAGCTGAGCACACCTCCTTGGGGTACACCAGTTTCCTGTATAAATTGACGCGACAATACGTTGCCGATTTTCACACGGAAGGTACGGTTAGACAAATAGCTTTCTATTACGTTTAGCATATTTCCACGGATGCCCATTCCCGACAAGTCTCGCAAAATTCCGTAACGCCAAGTTGTGTCGTACGCCTTTTCCATATCGAGAAATATCGACAAGAAAAACTGTTTATGCACAAATGCGTCACGTATATGTCCTTCAATGCGCACAAGATGGTCAGTTGTGGACCGTCTTTCTCTAAAGCCACACTGATAGGGATCAAGCATATTGTTCAGTTCAAGGAAATGTTTAAGTCGGCGATTAATCATTTTTTCAAAAAGTTTACACAGGCAACTTGTGAGAGCTATCGGGCGGTAACTTGCCGCCGAGGAAGGGTCTTTGCCCAGCTTCAAAACTGGAATAACAATAGCTTCCTTCCATGAGGAAGGCAGGTATCCGGCAGCCCAGATAGAGTTGAAAAGTCCCAGAAGTGTCATCTGTGTGTCAGTGTGTAAGTTTTTAATCATGTCATACATGATTCTGTCAGGTCCCGGTGCGGAGCTGCTGCATACGCTCAAGGCAGCTCTCAGCTCGGCTATATTAAATGGACGGTTGTATTGTTCATTCGGTCTGCATTTGCGATCCAGTGACTTAAGTTCTGCTATTTGTTTATATTTAAGGAATGATTTTGAGTAATGTATGGAGCTTGATACACGTTCGAAGTGTTCGCCCAGAGCGTTGGCCTGGTCTTCCAAGGTATTCCCATGGTCGTCAACTAAAGGTAATGGGTGGATTTGCTGCCCCTTTAGCTTTCTTAGGCCATTCCATACTTTACTCTCTTGGGTATAGGATGTTATACTAGAGAGAAACCTCTCCCAGCTAGTCCTCCTTGCCTGTCGCCGCGTACGCCTTCCCTGCGATTTTGCCAGTTTAAATTCGATAAGATTTTCCGTAGTCGGGGCGCGACGCAATGCGCCCCACGCTTTGTTCTGTTTCTTTCGTGCCAGTCTGCACTCCTCATTCCACCAGGGAACCCGTCTTTTACATGAGAGGCCTTTTGTTTGTGGAATGAATTTTTCAGCTGCGTGGAGTATAAAACCAGTAAAATATGCTACTGCGTCGTCAATACTAAAATCGTTGATAAAATCTGGTGATAAGTAGGTTGACTCTTTAAAACCTTTCCAGTCAGCTGATTTTATTTTCCAACGGGGGGCGTGGGGAGGACTGTCATGCTCCTCTATCAGAGTCAGTGTCACAGGAAAGTGGTCGCTCCCGAATGGATTTTAACGACATTCCATTCCATATAGGGAAGAAGGGTAGCAGAGCCAATCGCTAAATCTATGGAAGAAAATGAATTATGGTAGATGTTGTAATATGTGGGCTCTTTTTTGTTAAACAGACATGCACCAGAGGTTATTAGAAAGTTCTCTATAAGCCGACCCCTGGCGTCACACCGGGAGTCTCCCCACAAAGTGCTGTGAGCATTAAAATCACCGGCAATAATGTATGGTTCCGGGAGCTGGTCAGTTAGCATATAAAATTCCGTTTTGCTGAGTTTGTAGTCTGGCGGTATGTAGATAGAACAGATGGTTACCAACTTGTTGAAGAGTATCGCTCGCACGGACACCGCCTCAAGTGGTGTCTGAAGAGAGAGATTCTGGCAAGCAACAGATTTATCCACAATTATTGCTACACCTCCAGAGGAGGCAACAGCAACGTCACGGTCTTTACGGAAGATAGCATATTGTCTGAGGAAGTTTGTTTGTGTGGGTTTTAGATGTGTTTCCTGAACACACAGCACTTTTGGGTTATATTTTTTAAGAAGTTCCCTAATATCGTCGAGGTTGTGGAGAAGTCCTCTCACATTCCACTGTAAAATTTGTGTGTCCATTTTGAATGTGTTTTTGTGCTGTGCGTTCAAGAATACAAAGTTAGCTCACGGGCCCTTTCCAGGAGCCGTGACACGAGATTTTTCTTTTTTGGAGCGGTCGATGGAATCGCGCCGCTCCTTAGGCGCTGGCTGCGCCCTCACGCTTGGTGTTGTGTCCATCTCCTCTTGCGAGGCGCTGGACACGCGCTCTTGCGAGCGGTTAGTTTGACGTGAAGGCCTCGTCTCGAGGGACGAGACCTTGGAGGCCACCAGCCCGGAGGTCGATGGCCCCTTGTTCTGAGATGGCGGAGCAGCGCTAGCTGCAGCCGCCGAGGGGGCGGATGGCGTCACCGCCGGCCCACTACGCGTGTGCCAGACAGCCGCCGGGAGCCGTTGTGGCGCTGCCCCCTGACGCGCCACTTCGGCAAAGCTGGTTTTTGGCAGGTGCAATACCCGCCTGCGTGCCTCCTTGAAAGTTATGTTTTCCTTTACTTTAATAGTTACTATTTCCTTTTCTTTTTTCCAGGTTGGGCACGACCGCGAGTAGGCGGCGTGCTCCCCATCACAGTTAACACAATGTAGAGAGCTTTCACAAGACTCGGAGGAGTGTTCAGAAGCACTGCATTTTGCACAAGTTTGGCGGCCTCGACAGTTCTGTGAACTATGGCCGAACCGCTGGCATTTAAAACATCGTAGAGGATTTGGCACGTATGGCCTAACACGAAGCTTGATGTATCCGGCCTCGATGGTTTCGGGCAGCACACTCGAGTTAAAAGTAAGTATCAGATGCTTTGTCTGGATTTCCTTGCCGTCGCGCCTCATCTTGATCCGTTTAACATTGATTACGTTCTGGTCACTGAAGCCCTCCAGGAGTTCAGCTTCACTCAGCTGCAACAGATCATCATCTGATACAACGCCACGGGTGGTATTCATGGTACGGTGCGGGGTTACTGTTAATTGAGCTTCTCCAAATGCCACTAGGTTGGGTAGTTTCTCGTATTGTTTCATATCATGGAGCTCCAAGAGGAGATCCCCGCTTGCCATCCTGGATGCTTTATAGCCGGGTCCAAAAATATCAGTCAGAGTCTTTGACACAAGGAAAGGTGAGATTGTTCGTACTGATTTGTCTGTTTTTTCTGAGTGGATCACATGAAATCGGGGAAAGTTCTGTGTTTGACGTCCAAAAAACTGGAAAACATCTTCGGTGCGCCCTCGTTTCAGACGGCGATCATGGAGTGGGGGGAAAGGTTCAGCCATAAGTATTGGTGCGTTTTTCGGCAGCGACGCCAGCCACCCACCATGGAGCCCAACGAGGGGACGCTGCAGAAACTGGAAAAGCCAGGTCCTGCAAACGCCAGCTGTACGCCACTACTATAACCAAATATGGAGTATCCAAGGTTGGCTACCCACACAAGGTTAACCCTAGCTGCCTGGGAAAACGGAAGTAAAAGGGAAGTGAAAAGAAGACAGGATAGATTGAAAGTGAGAGAGAAAGACGAAGAATGTGGCCAACTGGTCTGCTAGCACATTGCCCTCGATGCCTCTATGGCCAGGCACCCAGCATATTATTGCATGTCTACGAGATTGGTAAATGTTACACAAGAGTGAGTAAAGCTCGATAACAACAGGATTCTTATGCTTTTGTAAAGATGTTAGCGCTTTTACAAGACTCAACGAGTCTGTGAATATTATTGCCTTTTGTAGTTTCAATTTCTCTATATGCTTCACCGCAGACAGTACTGCATAGGCTTCTGCGGTGAAAATGCTTGTTAGGGGGTTTAATACGTCGGATTTTGAAAAAGAGGGGCCAACCGCGGCGTAAGATACGCCAGCATGGGACTTGGATGCGTC
This sequence comes from Dermacentor silvarum, assembly GCF_013339745.2. NCBI lineage: Eukaryota > Metazoa > Arthropoda > Arachnida > Ixodida > Ixodidae > Dermacentor > Dermacentor silvarum. Next base: position 158,031,878 of record NC_051156.1, read on the forward strand.
GGTATAGAATTCCGAGCACGAGTACTTCGATTGAAGTTCGCGGAGATGCATTGCTATTTCGAGGTCGGGAGCATGCTTTGTGACCTCTACAAAGGATAGATCACATTATATCACCTGCCACTCCCAGGGCGGTGACAGCTTAGCTGGAGGCATTAGGCGATGTTCTAGAAGTGGGACATCCATCTCTTCGCTAAGTTCTCTTACACGCAGTGAGAAAGGCCGCCTCATAGAGGGTCGATTATAGAAAAGCGTTGAACACTTCAAATCATTAAGGGTTGTAAAACAAGGATGTTCCCGATCGGAGTGCACTTTGAGAAAATAGGTGAAGCTGATGTATGTTCTCTGGAGGTGGAGTGACCACTCATTCGATTCCACGTATAAACTTTCGACGGGGCTTGTTCTGAATGCGCCAGTGGCCAGGCGGATACCTAGATGGTGGACAGGATCTAGCATTTTTAGCGCGCTAGGGGCGGCAGAGTGATATACTACGGCACCATAGTCCAATCGTGACCGAATGAGGCTCTTGTGAAGATTCATTAAACACTTCCTGTCGGTGCCCCAGGATGTGTGAGATAAAATTTTCAGTAAGTTCATTGTTCTTAGGCATTTCGCCTTGAGATGTTTTATGTGGTTGATGAAAGTAAGCTTACAGTCAAGTATGATGCCTAAAAATTTGTGACCTTTGTTTATAGGTATTTGTTGTCCATACATTTCGATAGTGGGATCTGCAACGAGACCTTTCTTCCTGGTGAAAAGAACACAAGAACTTTTGTGGGGGTTTATTTTGAACCCGTTTTCGTCTGCCCACTTTGACACTTTGTTCAACCCCTGCTGTACCTGTCTCTCGCATACTGCGAGGTTACAGGACTTGAATCCTATTTGTATATCGTCCACATAGATGGAATAAAAAATAGCGGGTGGTAACGAAGCACGGAGCGTGTTCATTTTAACGATAAAGAGTGTGCAGCTGAGCACGCCTCCCTGGGGTACACCAGTTTCCTGCACAAAAGGTCGTGATAGAACATTGCCAACTCGAACACGGAATGTGCGATTCAGCAGATAACTTTCAATTATATTTAACATATTACCACGTATACCAAAGTGGGAGAGGTCTCTCAGTATTCCAAACCGCCATGTGGTGTCATAGGCCTTTTCCATGTCTAGGAATACAGACAGAAAGAACTGTTTGTGAACAAAAGCTTCGCGTATCTGCGCCTCGATACGTATCAAATGGTCAGTGGTGGACCGACCCTCGCGAAAGCCGCACTGGTATGGGTCAAGCAGTTTGTTTGATTCAAGGAAATGTAATAGGCGACGGTTTATCATTTTTTCGAAGACTTTGCAGAGACAGCTTGTTAGCGCTATTGGCCGATAACTCGATACAGACGATGGATCCTTCCCCTGCTTCAGGATAGGGATCACTATGGCCTCTTTCCAGGCAGAGGGGATCTCGCCGGAAATCCATATAGAGTTATACAGACAGAGAAGGGTTTTCTTCGTTTCAGAGGGCAGGTTCTTCAACATTTCATATAATATGCGGTCAGGGCCTGGGGCAGATTGGTTGCAACAGGCGAGTGATGCCTGAAGCTCTGCTAAAGAGAAAGGCAAGTTATAAGGCTCGTTCCCGGTGCTCTTTCGGTCTAGTTTTTGTTTTTCTATTGCTGCTTTGTGTTTTGTAAATTCTGGGGAATAGTGCAATGAACTGGACACATGTTCAAAGTGTGCACCCAGGTGGTTTGCTTGGTCTTCCAAGCTGTCGCCCTGTGTGTTTACCAAAGGGACTGAATATGTTTGTCGTCCTCTCACCTTGTTAACCCTGTTCCATACTTTGGCCTCATCTGTATACGAGTGTATACCTGATAAAAACTTCTGCCAGCTCTCTCTTCTGGCCTGTCGGCGCGTTCTCCTGCCTTCGGACTTTACCTTCTTAAAATTGATAAGATTCTCCGCAGTAGGAGAATCGCGTAGCAACCCCCACGCTTTGTTCTGTTTTCTACGAACGTTCCTACATTCGTCGTTCCACCATGGGACACGTCGTTTGCATGCCGCACCACTCATTTTGGATATGCATTTAGAAGCGGCATCAATTATGAAGGAAGTAAAATATTCCACAGCACCATCAGTTCCTAACGAAGACATGTTGGCCCAGGAGATGCTACTAGTAAGATTTCGAAATTTCTCCCAATCGGCTGTGTCAATCTTCCATCGAGGGGCTTGTGGTGACGGCTCAGTTTTGGTTGTTCGCAGTAGTATTGGGAAGTGATCGCTCCCGTACGGATTTTTGGTAACTTCCCATTTAAGTTCAGATAATAGAGACGGGGAAGCTATGCTAAGATCAATAGAAGAAGAGGTTCTGTTTGCGAGACAGTAAAATGTAGGTTCCTTCTTGTTTAGGAGACACGCGCCAGAGGAGAAAAGAAATTGTTCAACAAGACGACCTCGCGCATCGATACGAGAGTCGCCCCACAGACTACTGTGCGCATTGAAATCGCCAAGAACAAGATAGGGTTCTGGCAATTCATCTATAAGGGACTGAAATTCATGTTTATGTAAGTGGTAATGGGGGGGTATGTAAAGTGAGCAGATGGTTGTGTTGTGTTGTGTTGTGTTTAATGGCGCATAAGCAACTAAGGCTATCATGCGCCAACCACAAGGTAAAGTTTCTTTTCGACAGTTGGGTCACCTGATCAACACTCCTTGTCTAGGCAAGGAGCCCCAGGATCCCAACAAATTAAAAAAACCTCAGTCTTCTTCTCGGAGAAGAGAAGGTGAATGAGGTGTATCATAATGTGAAATGAAGCGCAGGGTCAGATTCATAGTTTTTCGAGGACACCTGCTTCCCTTAAGAAGCTAAAAACGTATGCCATATTTACTAGTGCGTCTTCACCTAAAATTAATGATGGATGAAAAGGAATGTGTTCATTGTAAAACAAAGTAAAATATTTTTTTCTCAGTGTTTCGAGTTTCGTGCATGATATTAATATGTGAATTACGGTAAGTTCATCTCCGCATTTTTCACAAACAGGCTTGTCTTGTTTTGTTAGTAGGAAATTTTGAGTAAGATGCGTGTGTCCAATGCGGAGGCGACATAATATGACTTCGATGAAGCGTTTTTGGTGTGAGCATGACTTCCATTCTTCTATGTTAGGTTTTACTAGATGTAGTTTATTGTTTACTTCTTTTTTCCATGTAGACTGCCATTTATTTCGCAGTTTATGGAACACTAATTTCATGGAATCTTTGTACGGAATTCTCACATTTATGATTTCTTTATGCCGCGCTTTCGCAGCACATTCATCTGCTTTCTCATTGCCACTGATTCCGACGTGGCTCGGCACCCAACAAAATTTTATGTTGTGTCCTTGGCTTGTGGCTCTTCTTAGGTTATGTAGGATGTTGCCGATTAATGGTGTAATTGCATTTCTAGGCTGAAGTGCTGTGAGTACACTTAGTGAGTCTGTGTAAATGATGCTGTTCTCAATGTTCTCATTTATTATTTTTTCTACAGCCACAGAGACTGCGTAACACTCGGCAGTGAAAATGGATGCACACTGAGGTAGGCGTACAGTTTTTTCCCAATTGCCTTGTATCACGGCACTTCCAACGTAGCCTGCTGTTTTCGAACCATCGGTATAATATGCTGAGTGTTCCGCGTATTTTTCCTTTACTGCTAAATATTCTTGTAATATATGTTCATGCGGTGTTTGTTTTTTCTGAAATTGCGTTAATGTGAAGTCGCACACAGAGGGCAGGCGATACCAAGGCGGGAGTGGATCGGGATTCTGGGCTATATGAGGCAATGTGTCCATTATATCCAATTCTTGGCATCTCTCTTCAAAGCGGAGAAGGAGTGGTCTTATTGCATGGGGTTTGTTGGTAAACAGTGTTCGCGATGGGCACCTTGTAACTATTTGGTAACAGATATGTTTTGGCAGTGAACGGATTTTTAGAATGTATGAGCATGTGAGCATAGTTCTTCTGTCTGAAAGTGGTGGCTCATTGGTTTCTACATACAGACTGTTTATGGGCGAGGTCTTGTATGCACCAGTTGAAAGACGTAAACCTAAGTTATGTACTGGGTCCAGGCGGTTCAAGTATGACTTCCTTGCTGAACCATACACTATGGAACCATAGTCTAAGCGGGAGCGTATAACGGAGCGATAAATTTGTAGAAGGCATAGCCTATCAGAACCCCAGTGTTTGTGTGAAAGGACTTTAAGTATGTTCAGGGATCGAGATGCTTTCTTTTTAAGCGCGTTTATGTGCGGAAGGAAAGTGAGTTTTTTGTCAAAAGTTATACCGAGAAATTTGTGCTCATTTTGGACAGGTAATTCAGTTTCGTTCAGGTGTAGGGTGGGGTCTGTCTGTAAGCCTCGTTTGAGTGAGAAAAGAATAGCCACTGTTTTCTGTGGAGAAAAGCGGAACCCATTTCTGTCTGCCCATGTTGCCAGTTTATTTATTGTTAACTGTACTTGTCTTTCGCATGTTGATATGTTGGAGGACGTGCAGGCTATCTGAAGATCGTCGACGTAGACTGAATACATAATGGATCTTGGGATAATTTTGCTAATAGAGTTCATTTTTACAACAAAGAGTGTTGTGCTTAAAATACATCCCTGGGGTACTCCGTTTTCCTGAATGAAATTCTTTGAAAGGGTGGAGCCTAGGCGTACATGGAACGAGCGATTAGATAGGAAGTCTTTTAAGCAGTTCAGCATCCTGCCGCGGATGCCAAGCTCAGCCAGGTCTTTGAGAATCCCAAACCTCCAGGTTGTGTCATATGCCTTCTCTAAATCGAAAAAGACAGCAAGACAGTGTTGTTTGTGTATAAAAGCTTCTCGAACTGTATTTTCAAATCGAACAAGATGGTCAGTTGTGGAGCATGCCTTTTTAAAACCACATTGATGAATGTCGAGAAGTTCGCGAATTTCTAGCACAAAGGTTAGTCTAATATTCAAGACACTTTCAAATGTCTTTGCAAGACAGCTGGTGAGGGCTATGGGCCTATAACTACTCGGGGAAGTTGGTGGTTTTCCGGGTTTCAAAAATGGAATGATAATGGCTTTCTTCCAGGCTTCAGGTATATTCCCCGTCACCCAAACTTTGTTAAAAAGTCCTAAAAGGGCCTCTACGGCAGGTTCGGAGAGATGAGCTAACATTTGATAATGTATCTCATCCGGACCTGGTGCAGTCTGTTTACCAGCGGACAGTACTCTCTGGATTTCATGAACTGTAATTAAAGTATTGTATGGCTCATTTGTGCTGCCATTTACCGGCAGTCTTTGTTTCTCAGCGGTATTTCTGAATTTTAAAAATGATTCTGTATAGTGTGATGAACTGGAAACTGCCGAGAAGTATTCCCCCAAAATGTCTGCCTGTTCTTCAATACTTGTCTGTATACCTGGGGCTGTGAGGAGGGGAATTGTGAATGGGGAGTAGCTGCCATTTAGGTTTCGAACCTTCTCCCACATTTGTTTTGATGTAGTTGAGCTGTTTATGGAAGACACGTAGCTTTGCCACGAAGATTTTTCGGCATTGCGGCGGATGTATCGGGCTTTTGCTCTTGCTTTTTTAAAACTGATAAAATTTTCCGCCGTTGGGTATCTACGAAAAGTCCCCCAGGATTTGTTTTGTTTCTTTTTCGCTTCTCTACATTCGTGCGTATACCAAATTTTGTGGTTTTGTTTTACTACTCCAGAGGATTGAGGGATAGCTAGGCGCGCTGCGGCAATAATACAGTTAGTGAAAGCTTCATTAAGTTCGTCTATACTCAGATTATTCGAATTTATTTTTTCTAGGCTGGCCTTTTCTCGAAACAGTGCCCAGTCGGCTAAACGGAGCATCCACCGTCGTGGTTTCGTCTGGATTACTTCCGGTGAAGATGTTAGGCTGATTAGTACAGGTAGGTGATCGCTTCCATATGGGTTGTCTAGGACATCCCACTTAAGATCGGTAAAAATTGAGGGTGAACTAAACGATAAATCAATACAGCTCATTTTTCCTGAGCTAGGTGAACAATACGTTGGTTTTCCCGTGTTTAGTAGACAGAGGTTATTACTCAGTATAAGATCCTCAATAACTTGGCCTCTTGTATCGGTTTTGTCACTGCCCCAAAAGCTGGAGTGTGCATTAAAATCTCCGACTATCAAATATGGCTTCGGTAACTGTTCTAAAAGGTCTTCCAATTCATGCATAGTTATTCCAAGATGTGGCTCCAGGTATACACAGCATACTGTAATTGTTTTGAATGTGTGCAGGATGGCTGCCACAGCTTCTAATCTGGTTTTAAGCTGATGTTCTCGAGCTGCGACCCCATTTTTAACTATAATAGCAACGCCACCCGAGAGCCTGCTTGCCTGCTCTCGGTCGCGGCGGAAGACTTTATAGTTTTTAAGTATGTTTTCGTGTTTAGGACCTAAGTTTGTTTCTTGTAGACACAAGGCTACGGGTGAGTGTGTGGCTAGTATGTCTTTTATATCATTTAGGTTATGTAAAAGTCCCCTGCAATTCCAGTGTATGAAAGCCATCTTGTAATTATATGTGTCGAGTAAAAGAAGACTTAGGTAGTGTTTTTAGGCCCCGTGATTCGGGGCTTCTCTCTTTTGTGGCGTTCTAGGGAGCCCCGCCGTTCATTCGACGTCGACGGCACAGGGCTGCCTTGACTTGTGTCCATTGTATCCTCAGATACGCTGGACGTCCGTGCTGGACGCACGGGTGTGTTCGAGCTGGGCCTCGCCGTGTGGAGAGAGGCCTTGAGGCTTGCTGACCTGGGGGTCTGCACAGCCTGCTTTTGATGGGGTGGCGCAGCGCTAGCTGCTTCCACCGAAGGCGCTGGAGGCTCTGCCCCGGCCTCACTGCGTGTGACCTGGGCAGGCCCTGGGAGCCGCCGTGCTGCCGCGCCATTTTGCAGCACAACGGAATAACTTTTTTTCTGCACCAACGAAAGTCGCTTCCGCGCTTCTCTGAAAGTGATATTTTCTTTTACTTTGAGTGTGATGATCTCTTTCTCTTGTTTCCATGTTGGGCAAGCACGCGAGTAAGCAGGATGACTGCCCTCGCAGTTTACACAGAGGTGTGGTTGAACTTCACAATTGTCTGAGGGGTGGTCATGGGAAGCACACTTAGCGCATGTGGTTTGGCCCCGGCAGCTCTGTGAGCGGTGGCCATACCTTTGGCATTTGAAGCAGCGTCGCGGGTTGGGGATGTATGGTCGAAGTTTCAGTTTGGAGTAGCCTACCTCCACAGAGTCAGGCAGTATGCTCAATGCGAATGTTAGGACGAAGTGCTTTGTTTCGATTTCCTTGCCTTCCCGTCTGATTTTTATTCTGTACACATTTGTGACATGTTGTTCTTTGAGTCAGTTTAGGAGTTCTTCTTCGGTCACATACTTTAGGTCATCGTCAGAAATGACGCCACGAACAGTATTCAGTGATCGGTGGGCGCTGATAGCTATAGGAATGTCCCCAAAGGCTGTTACTCCTGAAAGCTTCTCGTATTGATGCTGGTACAACACCTCCAAAAGAAGGTCCCCATTTGCTAACTTCTTTATTTTATATCCTTGTCCTATGGCGTCAATTAGGGTTCTTGTGACATTGAAAGGAGAGACATGTCGTGCAGTAATTTCTGAGTGCTCACTATGGATTACGTGGAATCTGGGGAAGTTGGTTTTGTTCTTCGTGAAGAACTGAGCAGTGACATCGGTGCGCCCCCTTTTGTGCGGAGGGCGATCAGTTGAAGAAAAAGAACTAGCCATAAAAATTATGCCTTTTCGGCCACGGTACCAGCCACCCACCACGGAGCCCAACGAGGGGACGCGTCGAGAACTTGCAAGTCCTGCCCACGCCAGCTGTATACCGCAACTATAACCCAATATGGCGTAACTCAGGGTAGTTAGCCACACAAGGTTAACCCTAGCCGCCAGGAAAAAGAACTAAGAAGAGAGGAGGAGACAGGAGAGTTGAGGGAAAGAGGATAGGAAAGTGAAAGGTGGAGAGGAGGACAGGAAAAGGCGACTGCCGGTTTCCCCTGGGTGGGTCAGCCCAGGGGTGCCGTCTATGTGAAGCAGAGGCCGAAGAGGTGTGTTGCCTCCGCCGGGGGGCCTTAAAGGTCCGAACATCCGGCATCGGCTCAACCCCCAGGATCCCCCTTTCCCCAGACACGGCTAAGCCGCGCAAGGCTACACGCGGGAGGGTCCAACCCCCATGTGCTCGGGTAGAAGGTTGGAGTGAGGAGGACAGGAAAAAGCGACTGCCGATTTCCCCCGGGTGGGTCAGTCCGGGGGTGCCGTCTACGTGAAGCCGAGGCCGAAGAGGTGTGTTGCTTCCGCCGGGGGGCCATAAAGGTCCGAACACCCGGCATCAGCTCAACCCCCAGGATCCCCTTTTCCCCGGACACGGCTAAGCCGCGCACGGCTACACGCGGGAGGGACCAACCCTCGTGTGCTCGGGTCCGTGGTGTCGCAACACACCAAACGCCTGCTGACGCAGACGCCCCTGCGGGGTCGTCATCGCAAATACTGTTCCGTAGCAATACAGTGGAAAAGAACGAGAATATCCACATATAATGACTAGTTATGTAATTTCTACATCGATGTTATGACGCATTAGCTGGGACGAATGCTAATCTGCACTTCAATAGCAATATAAAAACCTCCAGTGGGGCTGCTGTCGATGGATGTAAATAGTGCCTCCGACAGTCTCAAGTTAGGTTCGATCATGATCTGGTACTGTAAGGCTTGAATCTCGGTTATGGAAGTCGGTCTGCATGGCGTGGACGCTGGTCGAGTTGCTTGCTAGCAGAGCCACTTACGCATATCAATGCACAATCAAAGTACGACCAATATAATCGGCCGGAACGTTAGTTGATACCAACCTGAAGAAGGTTGAGCTTGTTTCGAATGTATGGGGTTGACTAGTTGCTCATAAAGTTAGCTGAGGCACCACAAAACCAAAATGTAGCCACAGGTGGCCAGTCTGATGTGTATGATTCTGATTATATCAAAGCAGTCGAGGGTTTCTTATTCGTATGCGTGCTAAATTTGATAAAGAAAGACTAGAACAAGTTGGGACACAAGCGGCGTGCGATTTCTTTTGCCGCCCAATAAATTGTTTGGCACGTTGTTAAACTGCTGTTGAAATCGCAAGAAGGAAAAGCCCAGTTTAGAAGTTCTTTGACACTTTGTTACCCTCGGTTTTTTTCCTTCTTTTTACAAGTTCTTAACATCTCGCATGATGTCCTCTGTTTAACTCTCATTTCTGATAATAATCAGTTAGAAAGCCCATATATATTTGAAGTTCACTTTTATGTAGACAGATACAAATGAAGCCGATTAACATGTTTCGCGTATGCAAATGCTGAAAGTCTGAGTGGCGCACAGAATATATTTCTTTTACTCTAGACATGGTTAGCAGGTCTTCACACATGGGCATAAATGGCGCGCTTTCATTTTAACGCAACTACCGGTATGGACACATGTTTCATGTCACACTGAGGCTAACGCTATACGACTCTGTTAGTGGCGATGACAACTGTTTGTGAGTAATGTGGCAAGCAGTTTTGCATTACATTTTCCAAATTTATGCCACTTTTTTTTCAGATACGTTTTTTTTTAAATCTAATCGTCAAGGAAACTGAGATCGAGGCGGGAGACTAGATCGTCCCAGTCGACACCATCTTCGTCCTTGAGGCAAGCAGAAAACCGGGCACCATCGGCTCGGGATCCATTGCCTTGACTGCGTGCAGCTGGCATGCTGTCTTGGATCTGGTCACGGTGATCGCTTCTTCCTTGGCCTGGAGGCTTCGAGTAGAAATCCAAGTTGGAAACAGGTTGACCATCAACGGCGCCGCTCTGCTCGGGCAGCGCAGGCAACGCATAGAGATACAGGCTTCTGGCCCAAGTTGTAGCCGCGCCAGCACCTGCACAAAATTGGGAATAGTGCAGAAATATAACTAAGGGGGGTGCTCTTCTCCCAGACTATATGTACCCATACAGAGAAGTGCTTACATTTAAGTTCACGAGCTGGAGCTGCATTTTGAGTGATTGCGAGCACATTCGATTATACCTAAGTTTGACAAAGCAGGTGCCATGGAAGTTCTTACGTGAATCTGCCCCTCACCTGGGACGTTCTACAGAAAATGACCGTTGTGCTGCAAAAAGCAATGTTAAGCGCTGAGTACCTCCGGAAATAAGATCAAACGAAATTTTCGAAGGCAATAATGCACGGTGTCGTGTTAACCCACTCGCAGCGGTCGTTCTCGCCTATTCTGTCATATCGGAGCTCGGAGAGCCCACGTGATGTACGAGGGGAAGTCAGAAAGCAAAGGGACTTTTGAGAAAAGCTACATTTATTCTAATGAGAGCAAACTGAAACATACATTATTTTTCTACATAACCTCCCTGCACTTCAACGCACTTTGCCCAACGTTTCACAAGCTTTTTGATCCAGTCGGAAAACGTTTTTGGGTTGCACCTGTAACAAATTTTGCACCGCATCAATGATTTCTGCATCTGTTGCAAATCTTCGTGCCCTGAGCGCTTCCTTCAATGGTCCAAACATATGAAAATCGCTTGGAGCCAGGACTGGACTGTATGGCAGGTGTTCCAGCAATTCGAATCGCAACTCCTTTACCGTTACGGCCGTCCTTTTGGCAGAATGCGACCGAGCGTTATCTTGCAGTAGGATATCTTTTCGCAGTTTTCCACTACGTTTGGATCTGGTTGCGGGTTTCAGTTTAGTTCGCAGCGCATGACAATAGTTCTCACTGTTCACAGCTTTGTCTTTTGGGGTGAAATGGGAAGTCAAAGTAAAGTGAAACGTGAGCTCAATGGCAGTTCGCAGCAACTGCTGTAGTCTAGGACGGCAAGCAAATGAACGTGATTTGCACAATCGAACGCTTTCTCTAGACGGATCACCAATATTGCTACCCCTGTTTGTGCGATGTCGCAGCACTCAAGGACTCGCCGTATCTTATGTATATCACCCGCAATGGGCCATCGCATAATCCCACATGTTGGGCGAGTCGCCGTGGTAGTACTTTCATCAATATTTTATACTCCCAATACGTCAGAGACATGGACCTCTATGAGAAAGCCAATTTGAACTATATCTTTTTTTCTGTTACCTTCTAGGCATCAGGACATTATGTGCTTCACCAAACGACTGGAGAAAGGCTTCGGTCTACTTCCTGGGATTCGTTAAAGACTACTGTAAGCACCCGAGATAATTCTGTTTGAAAGGTCTTCTACCACGAAGCATTGAGTTCATCGGGCTCTGGCGACTTGCTGAGGTTAAATTTATCTCTGGCGTTTTCTAGTTCCATTTCTGACATTGGCGATTTTAATCCTACTTTTGCGCTGTTGTACTGCCGATCCAGACGTTCTTAAAAATACCAGCCGTGGGGGCGTAGTGGCTCTCGCGTGGCACTGCTAAGCCCGAGGGCGCGGAATCGAATCCCGACCGCGACGGCCGCATTTTGATGGGAGCTAAATGCAAAAACGCCCTTGTACCATGCCACGATTTGGTGCACGTTAAGGAACCCCAGGTGGTCAAAATTAAACCGGAGTCCCACACTACGTCATACCCCATAATCATAGTTTGGTGCTGTCACGTAAAAGTCCAGACTTTCCTTTTCTTTATAACATCTACATCAACGGACTATATATATCAAGCGCCTCAGTGTCGTGAAAACGCGCCTGGGCTGCTGTTTTTGTCAGGCATTATACCCCTTTTATTTTATTACCGTCGATATAGTTCCGCCGGACGTGTCGTTTTCTTTTTTTTTTTTTTCACGTCCGAATGCACGTTTTAAACGATTTTCAGATCAAGCCTCTTTTCTGGCTCGCACGAGCGCTCTGCGACAAACGCTCCTCATCATGGATAAAATACTAGCTTTTCTTTGATATTGGGCAGACCTTCGGCATGCGCTCCTGGTTTCTCGCATTTAATTGCTGTCAGCGTTTCAAGTCGCTATTATTATTGCGATAGCAATTATATGGACACTCAAAAGCAGATTTCTGCCGTCGGCGTCGCCGTCGCCGTCGCCGTCGCCGTCGCCGTGAGGTTCCGTATGACGTCATTTGGAGATGAAATCGTCGCCGCGCGCCGAACGCTGTATGTGCGAGTGAAAGGGCGCGAGGGGCGCGTCTTTCACGGGGAGTGAACGCACGGCGGAGAACAAACGCGCGTTCTGCGCCGTGCTCGCTTAAGGGCTGCAGAATTAGGCGTCTCGTTTCTCCTTTACAATCACCATATATGTAGAGCAAACGCGCCTTCTTCAGACGCGCGAGAGGCCGTGGGGGAGGGGGAAGGAAGGGACGCGACGTTTAGCTGCGGCACCAAGTGCCTATTTATATGAGAGGCTCCAGCAACAGTCACCAACGCCGCACGCATTTTGAGCTAACGCGGGCAAAACGCCGATGGCGTCGACAACAGTTCTGCGTGTTGTTGCTACCAAAGCCGCTCACCTTACTTCGTATGACATTGCTGTGTTGCTATCGCATTCATTGCTTCGCCCTTAGGGCGAAACTGTGACATTTTTAGGCTCCTTTTCTTCATTTTTATTGTGATAAACGAAAGCTAGTGGCGCATTTACGCCATCGCCGTTGTCGTGCTGTTCTACTATTGACGGCGCATGCGCGGCCAGCGCGTGGAGGCCTGCGCAGACGCGGAGTGCGTTTCGCTCACAAAAGCATGAAGCCAAGTGAACACACCGTCACGCTCCGCTCAGTCAATTCTACCGGAGCCAGGAAAGCATTCTAGGTTGCACTCCTGGCATGACCACTTTGTCACACACATAAGCATTCCTGTTAAACAGCTGTATGCATACCAAGCCGTGGTGCATACACTGCAGTCTGAGCGGAAGGTAGCGTAAACGTCAAGCTAAGTTTATGCAATCATGTGGGTGCACGCTGAGAAAGGCCAACGGTTTTATTTCGGTCTCATCTTGTCCAACATCTATAGTCCATATAACAAGTCATTTGCAGCCCTGTAGAAGCCGCCGGACTCTTTCGCCAATAGGAAAGTCGAATGGCCCTTCAGAGGTGTTCATCCGCGCCGCATCGTCTGCATAACGGCTGCTGAATTCGCGGTATACGGCGTGCATACGCAAAGGTACAAACATGACACGTATAGCTGTAAGGGATGATGTACCAAACAAAAACAAAACTCTAATCTTGTCACTCGACAGTTACGCCCGGAACTATATTCCGCTGCGCAAGGATATTGCCTGTGTACGCCTCGTACCTTCATCACCGCTGCAAACGACTTGCGAGATAGAGCATAGGTGTGATGCTTGAAACGCCGCTGGCACACTCCCACCGTGCACGCTCCACGTCAGCTAAGCGTTCTGAGACGCCTTCAACGCAACGCTAAACATTTGCTACCGTTTTAAATGCTTCGCGTTTGGACGGAACTGGTATTTTTTTATTGCGATAGCAATTATATGGACACTCAAAAGCAGATTTCTGCCGTCGGCGTCGCCGTCGCCGTAGCCGTCGCCGTAGCCGTCGCCGTCGCCGTCGCCGTGAGGTTCCGTATGACGTCATTTGGAGAAGAAATCGTCGCCGCGCACCGAACGCTGTATGTGCGAGTGAAAGGGGCGAGGGGCGCGTCTTTCATGGGGAGTGAACGCACGGCGGAGAACAAACGCGCGTTCCGCGCCGTGCTCGCTTAAGGGCTGCAGAAGTAGGCGTCTCTTTTCTCCTTTACAATCACCATATATGTAGAGCAAACGCACCTTCTTCCGATGCGCGAGAAGCCGTGGGGGAGGGGGAGGGAAGGGAGGCGACGTTTAGCTGCGGCACCAAGTGCCTATTTATATCACAGGCTCCGGCAACAGTCACCAACGCCGCACGCATTTTGAGCGAACGCGGGCAAAACGCCGATGGCGTCGACAACAGTTCTGCGTGTTGCCGATGCTGCTGCATGTCCAAGTTTATACAGCTGATAAAGCTAATATCATTACTCCGTATAGCTTTCTACAAGTTTGCTATCGCAATTGATGCTTCGCTTTTCAGGTGAAACTGCGACCACTTTTTTAACACGAAATTGTTTTATCCCTGGTTTCACTACTGATTTCCGGCAACGGATGTAACGGATGTGATAGTCACCATCTAGGAGCGGTGAAGCGCCTGCAGTTCAGTGTCTCCGGGGGATGTTTGCCGGTCGCGAGTCGTTCGACAACTCTGACTAGGTGTTACGTCAATTACTTCAGCTACCACAAGGACTTGTCATGGTCGTCGACGTCGGTCGTCAAGCTGGAGGAGATGCGCCACTTGTCTATTGGTATTGAGTCGGCATGGCACCGTTCGATGTGAGCGCACCCACGCTGACGTCATTGTGCACATTTCTGCTATTACAATTCTGCATTCTTCACGTGCAATAAACATGCGGCAGCTTCAGTGAAGACATATTTCACTTACGGTTGATCCCTGTTTCATAGCAATCGGTAGAACACGAAATTTTATTGAGATAGCAATTATATGGACACTCAAAGAGGATTTCTGCCGTCGCCGTCGCCGTCAGGTTCCATATGACGTCAACGGCGATGAAATCGTCGCCGCGCGCCGGACGCTGTATGTGCGAGTGAAAGGCCGCGAGGGACGCGCGCTTTCACGGGGAGCGAACGCACGGCGGAGAACAAACGCGCGTTCTGCGCCGTGCTCCCTGAAGAGTTGCAGAATTAAGCCTATCTTTCCTCCTTTACAATCACACAGAGCAAACACGACTTCTCACGTCGCGCGAAAGGCCTTGGGGGGACGGGAGGGGAGGCGACGTTTAGCTGCGGCACCAAATGCGCATTTATATAAAACGTTGCGAGGCGAGAAGGTGGTAAAGCCTTCCGACGCTGCTCGACGAGTTCCCCGTTCTGATCTCGTCTAAAACCTCCGAGCCGCCCCCAGAGGCCCTGCCAACAGTCACCAACGCCGCGCGCGTTCGGTGCGAACGCGGGCAAAACAACAACGGCGTCGACAATAGTTCTGCGCGTTGCTGGTGCTGCTGCATGTCCAAGTTTATACAGCTTATAAAACTACTATATTTACTCCGTATATCTCCCTACTAAGTTGCTATCGCAATTGATGCTTCGATTTTCGGGTGAAACTGCGACATTTTTTATTTATACATTCAAATGTAGCATCTTTCGCTTTTATTCTTCATTGCTTGAAAATTTTCCCTTGGTTCACCTATTTTTCCCATACTATCCTCATGGATTTTCTCATATTTCGCTCATCACTGCTACGTTGAATGATTCTTCACTTCTTATATCACGTATATAATTGTTCGTAGGAAGTTCCAATGAAGAAGAATTGCTGTTTTTCTTTGAGGTATCTGACATTTTACGGGAAAGTGATCGGAAAATGTAACGGGCATAACAGTGACCTTTTGCAATCGTGTGCATTGACAATTAGAGTAGGTAGGTATGCGGACATGTCTGGCGCCCTCGACGTGTCCAAACAACTTCTGCAAAACAAACGAGCCCACCGCGAATAGTGTGGGAGCACGATTGAAAAATTAGATCGCAGGACCCCCCCGCTCTCAGCCCCCTAGCTGCAGCACAAGCATGCAAACTTTCTAATGCATGAATAAATGTAACTTGTGTATGTGGGGAGCTCCTTTCGGTACCCTAGTGGCCATACATCGTCTGCAGCACGCACAAAACGTTTCATGTACCCCCCTGCGTCTGCGTCTCTGATACACCCATCCCGATATTTTCCTAGAAGCCATTCCTGGCTCACATTTAATGTGCCGTATCTATCTTATCTAAATGGTGCTTCAGGAGGAATGTTCACAATATGGAGCCGGTGGATTGGGAGTACGGTGCTTACCCTGATAAGCGCCTTCGGACTCGCCGCACTGCAAAAACGGCTTGACGACAGCCCTCTTGTTCCTGGTGCGCCTTGGCACTGCCCTGACGCAGTTGCGTCTGCGGGGTGACTTAGTAGGCGATCCCTCCATGCTGCACGCGCAAGCTGTGTCTCCTTGGCTTGTCTACTTGACTTGCAGGGGTCTTTTAACTGCTAAACCGACGCGATGGCGTTCTGCGCACGAGACGTCGCTAGCCTTCCAGAGGAAACACCACTGGCGTTCCGCGAACGAGTTCACTGAAAGACTATGCTGTTCCATGCAGGAGAGGCTGTCAGCGTCCAAGTATGGTCCAAGTTTCGACGCGCGTTCCAAGGGACGCTTCCAGCGGCCCGGTCCCAGACAGCCGCCGGTGCAGAAGTTCCTATTACTGGACGGCTTCGCCTTTCGCTGAGTCGTGTGTTGCCTTGGCAGGTTATGAAGAAGTTTCCAGTGGTCTATCCTCAGTGGCACTATATATGTAACACAAGAGCAGAATCTTCGCACGTGCGATCACGTGCGCGTAGCTTTGGCAGGGCTGCATGCCACAGAACGTTGTTGTGGTCGTCTGCTATAGTATGCCTTCGCTTGCTGAAAGTTGAGGACTCGCATTCCAATCCACTTGTGACCGCATCTCCGCTACCTACCTTGGCCACGTCATTTGTCTCGGTCACGTCGATGATGCGCACCGTTGAGTCCTCGCTCTCCGATGATCTTATCACCGCGGATCAACGGGTGCCTTAGGAGTCGACGTATCCGAAAAGCCAGTAGCATGAGCATCTCGGCACCTTACACTCGCCACGGACATGTCTTGAACCATGGCAGCGCCTTCAAGTCAGTCAACCGCTTCGTCACATTCGGACTGCTTAGGGTCATGGCCCATACGTGTGATTTATCTGGTCGGCGTCCGAAGCCACAATGTTAGGGAGCAGCCGTTCACTGTGTTAAGAGCACCACAAAAATTTCAGCGTTACAGGTTCACGCACGAAAATCTCCGTGCAAGAATACTGCTTTCAGAGCTTGGCAAATCTGGCAAGATAATTTGAAGATCTTCGACTATTAAAGCCTCTATAATGTTACCGCGGTCACAAAGGCATGTCTTCGCTGCTTCCTTGGAGCCCATTATACCTGCGACCGACGCGTGTGGCAGCTGATGAAGGCAGAGAGAGAGAGAATGATTGCGACGAGAAAGCGGCGCTATTTTCTGCAACCCTTTAGAAACCACGGCTTACCGCCTGAAAATATGTTGGGTCATAACTCAAGGAGGTTTAAAGCCACCTTGCCACAACCGTCGTTATATTTAATGAGAGACGGCTGGCGCCTGGGTTGTCACATATAGCGTTCGTGTGCGCCAGTTTCCATTCGTCCACCACTTACGACTGTCTTTCGCTGTGCCGCGTCGCCTACCAGCAAGTTCATGAGAAACTGGGAGCGTGCCAGTTTCTCCCATTTTTTCCCCAGCAGCCCCCACAAAAAAAAAAAAAAAAAAACTAGCCAACTAAACAAAAAGCAAAAAAAAACAACGAAGTGCTGTTGTTGAACTTTGAAGTTTAGCATTGCCAATAGATTCTAAAGCTCCAGGACAGCTACATGCATTCAAGATGAACTATAAAGTTTCGAATGAAATGATAAGTCCCCCTTAATGCCGTATGGGTGAAGGCACTAGATAAATGACACGCGTGGCGCTTGTGCTATAGTACAGTTCTTGACGATTGAGTCGCAACACTGGGCAGTCCCGAGTCAGAAGAGCTCGCACTTTTTGGTCGGATTCATGGGTGAGCCGACCGGGCAGGCAAATGTTTCCGGGAAGGCTTCCACGTGCGGCAGGACGTGCCTGCACGCTGGTTGCGAAATCCCTTCGGCCCACCTATTATGAGACTTTGAGTAACAGAGGGACACGAAGAAAAAGCCGGGATCCGGTCAGAGTAGGCAGTCCCGGCAGAGATTGATTCGTTCCCGCCGTGGCAGATGCGTTGCCGAATGCCTCGAACAGTGGCTGCAGCAGAGAACGTACGGGCCAAGAAATTTCACCAGACTGCTCGAGACGACTTCTAGCGTGGCGCCAGTGCCATTGTAGAAATTGTAGAGCGAGCTTTATAAGCAGGTTATGTATGGTGCCAGGAACCGCTCACTCAACGGGTCAGCTAGCAGAGTATATCAACTATGAGGCTATAGCAGACGTGTGGGAGATGTTCGCTGATATACGGGAACGGTATACAAGCAAGTGAAGCAGACGACACGGGATCAGGTTAATTCTATACAGTCTGAGTGGTACGTCACTTCCGCCAAGCGTATTGGTGGCATTTTTTTTTCTACAGTTTTGGTATAAAAAAAACATCGATTTTTGCGAGCGTTTTGTGAAGCACCCACTCGAATTTCAAGCGTAGAATGTTTTGCAGAGGTTACTGTATGTCTAAATTATGTGAAACTGGGCTTTTAACACGGTAGAAAATTGTGTTGCAATTGGCCTATACGGTAGGAGTACCATCGTGCCGAACTAACTTGTATAATAACTCTTAATTCCGAAAACAAGCACGCAATGGAACCACCTTGCCGCTTCTATTGCCCCCATCCCTGGCAGCAAACACTTCAAGAATGTTGCATACGATGCGTACTGTTCACTGTAATTATTTGTTTTACTCTGTTTCTCCCCACTCTTACGATGCGTACTGTTCACTGTTCACTGTAATTCTTTTTTTTTTACTCTATGTTTCTCCCCACTCTTTCCTGTAATGCCTTCGGACCTTGGGGGTATCTGTATTGAGTAAATAAATAGATAAATAAATTGTTGTGAGATCGGAGCTGGAAGGTCGTGCGAAGGGGCGCACGGCATTGGAGTCACTTAGTGAAGTGATTGACTTGGAGTTGTAGTGTATTTCCAACTTTTTTTGCACATAAAAAGGCCATAAGAAGAATGTTAGCCAGAGAAACAGCACTTTGGATGTCCGACCCAAAAGGGCAAAGTGCTCCTAGTGCAAGAAACAACATTCCTTGAAATTCAGAATATAACGCAACGCTTTATTGATTTTGCTCGGATGCTTCCGGGGCATTACGAATAATAGTCGGGTGGCCACGTGAGACCCTGTCCGTGACGTTGCTTTATTGCATTCTCCTCTCTATAAGAACGTCCTGCAAAAGAAAGCGGGGGTAGGTTATCTTGTGTGTCGCTTGTTCGTCGTCGTAATGAGTCAAGAAGTTAAAGTGCAGCTTACACTCATGCATATATGCTTCGAATTGACAATGCATAGCGGCTAATCGACCACTGCAAACTTTCACAGTGCTCTCTCAAGCTTTACGAAGAAGCGTTTTCGAAGGACTCTTAATTGGTGATGTGAGTGTAAATTTTTATCTGCGTTCGCTATTAAAGACCACCATGACAAAATGCTTCCGTACCATGCATATATATATATATATATATATAGTTTTTTTTTCATTTTATTGATTCATTTTTACGATACCGTCTCGAACTGCACCACTTTATGCGATTTTGTCTGGAAAACCAGCGGATGAATTGACGCACGACTGAAAAAAAAACAAAAGAACAGCACTATGAAGAGAGGGAGACAGAAGAAAGAGGAAAGACCGGGAGGGTTAACCAGAGGGAAGGTCCGGTTCGCTACCCTACGCTGGGGAGAGAGGGGAGGGGTGGTAAAGTGACAGGAAAGTAGACAGAGAAAGAAAGGGAGCACAGGTACGCAATCACAGTCGGTCACTGTCACCGCATACAGCCGCTGCACAGCTCAGTAGCACTTGTAGCACTGTAAACAAAAGTTAAGGCTACAGTCGCTTGTCCAATTTTATAGTCTTTAGCAAACGCAACAGTGCTTTTGCCGCCCTCCGCTGCGATGTATTGTGATGTCGGCATTCTAAAATAGTTTGTTCCGTTAACTGTATTCGGTCCAAACGTGCTATCGCAACGAACTGTTATTTAAAGGATCGACCTAAATAAGAGAGTTAGCAGTCGCTGTCTACGAGAGCATGTAAAGCACGGTAGCCTAGTGGCTGCTCAGCTCGAGCTGCTCAGCAACTGCTTCAAGGGAAGTTCCGAGGTTTAATTGCTGACAGGCAACACCTTTATCAACAATTATAGCGACACCGCCCGACGAGGCGGTAGCGTCGTCACGGTCTTTGCGAAAAGTGGCGTATTGCCTTAGAAAGTTTGTTTGCTGATTTCAGATGCGTCTCCTGGACACACAGCACCCTCGGACTATATTATGAAGGAGCTCTTTAACGTCATCGAGGTTATGGAGAAGTCCCCTAACGTTCCATTGCAATATTTGCGTGTCCATATTGAAAAAGAGGTTTGTGCTGTGTGTGAAGGGACTGTAAATTAGGTTACAGAGGCCTTGTCGGGCACTGTGATGCGGGGTTTTTCTTTTTTGGAGCGATCGCGAGATTCGCGGAGCTCCTTAGGCGCTGGCGGCACCGTCTGACCAGTTGTTGTGTCCATCGGCTCTTGCGAGGCGCCGGACACGCGCTCTTGCGAGCGCAGTGTTTGACGTGAGGGCCTCGTCTCGATGGACGAGAGCTTTGAGGCCACCTGCCCGGAGGCCGATGGCCCCTTCTTGTGAGATGGTGGAGCAGCGGTAGCCGCCGAGGAGGCGGATGGCATCACCGCCGGCTCACTACGTGTGGGCCGGACAGCAACCGGAGGCCGTTGTGACGCTGTCCCCTGACGCGCCACATCGGCAAAGCTGGTTTTAGACAGGTAGGTCACCCGCCTTCGTGCCTCTTTAAATGAAATATTCTCTTTCACTTTTATGGTTACAATTGACTTTTCTTTCCTCCAGGATGGGCAGGACCGTGAGTATGCGGCGTGCTCCCCATCTCAGTTCACACAGCGGACAGTTTTCACACGATTCAGATGTGTGTTCTAGGGCACTACATTTAGCCCACCTCAGTCGGCCGCGACAGTTCTGCGAGTTGTGGCCGAATCTTTGGCACTTGAAGCATCGGAGCGGGTTTGGCACGTATGGCCTGACACCTATTTTGACGTATCCGGCCTCAATTATATTGGGTAGAACGCTTGAACCAAAAGTAAGAATTATGTGTTTTAATTGTCTGGATCTGCTTACCATCGCGCCTCATCTTGATTCGTCTTACAGCCAAAACATTTTGTTCCTTAAATCCTTCCAGAAGTTCATCTTCAGTGAGCTCCAACATGTAATCACAAATAACACCGCGGGTGGTGTTCATGGTGCGCTGCGGGGTCACAGTCACAGGAAAATCTCCAAACGACACTAGATTCCGTAGTTTCTCGTGTTGTTTCTTATCGCGGAGTTCCAGAAGGAGGTCACCGCTGGCCATCTTCGTCGCCTTGTAACCTGGTCCTATAGTCTCTGTTAGAGTCTTAGCAGCAATAAAGGGTGAGATCACTCTCACGGACTTGTCAGTTTTCTTACTATGTACCACGTGGTATCGTGGGAAGTTCTCAATGTGGTGGCCAAAAATTTAAATACTTCTTGGATGCACCCCCTCTTTTGGGGCAAACTAGCCATGCGAATGTTGATGTTTCGGCAGAAACGCCAGCCACCCACTATTGAGTCCTACTAGGGGACGCTGCAAGGCCTGTAAACATAGGCCCTGCAGACGCCAGCCGTACGTCACCACTATAACCGAATATGAAATAACCTAGGTTAGCTACTCACACAGGGTTAACCCTTGCCGCCCAGAAATTCGGAAGCGAGAAGAAGTGAGTAGAAGAGACGACATATGGAAAAGTGAGAGAAAAAGACAAAAGACTGAAGAGGGGGACAGGAAAAGGCGACTGCCGATTTCCTCCAGGTGGGTCAGTCTGGAGGTGCCGTTTATGTGAAGCAGAGGCCGAAGAGGTGTGTTGCCTCCGCCGGGGGGCCTTAAAGGTCCGAACACCCGGCATCAGCTCAACCCCAGAATCCTCCCTTTCCCCAGACACGGCTAAGCTACGCAAGTTCCACGCGCGAGGGTCCAACCCTCATGTGCTCGGGTCCGTGGTGTCGCAACACACCAAACGCCTGCTTATACGCGGGCGCCCCTGCGGGGTTCAAGCCGTGCTTAGCCTAATAAGCAGGCCAATTCAATATGTCACTTAAATGCCCCTTTCAAAGGACCCGTACCTACGGTATCAGTCATTTTCCAATCACCATAAAAACGGAGCGACCAAGCGTCGTGCAGTCACAGTTATCGGCACTGGATCGAATACATTGTCGAAAGTTTATCCTTCCTCGATTTGAAAGCTGATCCTTGATTTTTATTGCTGTTTAATCCAATCAAAGTGCCAAGCTAGGTTACCATGAAAATGCAACGTTAGAAAAAGTGCAACTCTGCTAACCAATAACCGTTACCAACAAGTTAATGTTATTAAAGAGCGACACCAAAATGATTTATTACTTTGCTTTTTTCATATCGCTACATGGAAGCCAGTGGTATATCTTTAACTTTATATGCATACACATTTGCTCGCCTCTGAACAACCTGGAGAGAATGGCAGGCAGTCGTCGAGGCGCGAATAAAAACAGTGCGGACGTAGAACACACACACAGCCTGGTTTGCTCAGAATACCGGTAGCGTGGATAGCCCTGATAGTGAAGTGGACTGTAGGCGAAATGAAGGCTCGTTCATATAAACTATATGCGATGGAGACTGTGTATATCGTCACGAATACATCATACAATCAACACAGTATGCATACTGCGATATGCGGCCGGCAGCCATTAGTTTTACGTGCGACGCATTGTCTACACGAACGCTACAAAATGCTTGCGACGTGTCGCTTACACGATCCTGACGAAATGTGTGCGCCCTCGGCTTACCGCACTTAACGTGGCACTCATGCTCGTCATCGAACCGGTTGGCCCTGCTCTTCTCCTCCCCGTTTCCTTGGTACCCGAAGGTCTCGCACTGCTGGGTGATCTGGTTGTAGAAGTACTTCTTCTCGAACGGCGGAACGCCGAAAGTGCCCTCGTCCTTCTCCAGAGCGCAAATGCCGTGTGGAGCATCTGTTGGCGAACATGAATGGGCCGAGGAGAATAGTGGCTTATAACACCTAGGCGCGATTTTAGAAGTACATTTGGGAGATATGCAGAAAAGATAGTTCTGCATATCTGCATATTGATGGGTGTGTTTACCCGGCGTGATATACTTATTTTTCCTAAATCTCTCTCCATATCTGCGTTTGGTCATGCCTCTGTTCAGCGCTTACTTCTTTCGGCCCAATGGATATCATGTGCATTTTTTTTTTCAGATCTCATGGGCCACACTAAGCGTTTCATCGAACGTGTTTTCACGCCACAACCGAGATTAAGCTGGAAGTCAAAGCATGCTGCTTCCCCGTGAAATCTGTGACGTTACGGCATGATACGTCGTCACGTTGGCACGAAGCATTGGCACAAAGCGGTGTGCATCATAGTTAAAACCTAGCGAAAGATGGAACGCAGAGGAAAGGTACTTCGCACTTTCCCGCTCCTTAGACTGGTGCTTCAGAGCAACTGCATTCTCGGCTGTTATGAGGAAGTGGAGTGCATCCGCCGAATGCCTTTTACTGTAATCGAGCAGGTTCTCACCTCAGTACGCTGCTGCCCACAAAAGATTTTGGTGGCGTCTACGCAGCTTTCGTTGGAAAGAATCTGTTTCTGGGCATGGTGCACACACTTTGACTTCAGCTTTCTCGAGAATATGTCGAGGAGGTTTGGTATAGAGGCTCGTCCAGCTCTAGTAATGACTTCACAAGGTAAGCCCTCATTAGAGCACTGCACGGGCTCGGGCTTACCCGAAAGCCGGGCCGGTCCGGCCACGGGCCGGGCCGGGTAGAGGAGTTTTTTCAAGCCGGGCTCGGGCCGGGCTCGGGCACGGCGTGTGCTTTTTGACCCGGGCCCGGGCCGGGCTCGGGTTTTTTGACGCGGGCCCGGGCCGAGCTCGGGCTTTCTGCGAGTTATTCTCGGGCTTCTCAACTCTGAAAAACATGTATTTTTTGGTCTCGGGCCGGGTTCAGGCCGGGTTCGAGTCGAGCTCGGGCCGGGCTCGGGCTTAAGGTAAAGGGGTGGCGGGCCGGGCCGGGCGGGTAACGTAGATTATTTCCGGGCCCGGGCCGGGCCCGGGTCTCGCCATAAAAGTTTTGATCGGGCTCGGGCGGGCCGCCCAATGTAAAAACGGGCCCGGGCCGGGCCCGGGCCGCAAAAATCGGCCCGTGCAGTGCTCTAGCCCTCATCACTCAGCTCGCAGATGTGGTGACTTGCGTTGTTACTGGGTTGCCGGGTAGATGTGTTGCTGGCTTGTTGGTTACCATTTCCGTGTTTTGTACAACCGCACTTAATTATTAAACAAAGACGAAAAACGACGCGATCTTTTTTGTGTTATTTATTTTTCGTTTGTTTTGATTCCTACACATGTTCAAGTCTATAAATCAGTCGCGTTTTCTTGATTTCTTTCACAGGCAGTGTAGCTGGAGCATGGAGGCTTCTGTAGCTGACCATTTCTTGCATTGTTGCAATTCTTGAGGAGGACAAACCTGTCTTGTCGGCTATGAAAGTGACTAAAGCGACCGTCTCTTCCAAGACAGTCCGCCAACAACGCAAGTTTTCACCCCTCTGATAGAGTGGGTGCCTCTGCTTGCCTTTCGACTCGAAAGAACTGAAGATGCGGCGAACAAATGCAAACGTTGCTGCTTCGCCACCACCGATGTCAGGCACACAAAGCACGAAAGCACGAATTTAAAGGGTTAAAGCGCAATCACGAAAACGCCTCAACGGTCGAGCCGACGCCGCCAGCAAGGCGCTGACGTAACACATTGTGAATGTGTTGACTGACGATAGCTGCCTAGCGCTCACCCATGCAAACCAGTCAGACTTCGCGATTTCTCCGAAGTTGTCGGTGAGAGCATTCCGGGGTGCTCCAAGTCGGATTTTGACAATCTGAAGGAACCAGCTGACTGCAGTCGGAGCGCCTTTTTTCAGCCACCTCAAAAGATTGGTCTCTCTCTCTCTTTGGGTGGCTCCTGAACGACCACTCGAATAGTCCTAACTCACACTTTTGGTAGCGTTTATCGTTTTTTTACTGCCACTAGGACGTGGTGATATTATTATAAGGCATAATAAGCACCCAACGTATTGTTAAATCAACAATTCTGCTTTTTGGCTCCTCTCATCCACATTTCCGAACATGCCGAACTGTCGTAAGTATTAATCTACGTAGCTAGATGTAGCATGTTTGTCGTATTGTGTTTGTTTTTGTTTTCGTCTCACTTCCTTTCTTTTGTACCCCCCCCCCCCCACCTCACCTAGAGTTGCATACCAGGACTGTGGCAGACTAATTGCTTCAGATATGATTAAACTTACTCCCTTTCTCAGTATACCTACTCCAACAAACCGAAAGAGAAAAGGCTGTCGAGCTCTACCGGACTATTTGGCACAGTAACACTGGTGCCGTAGTTCCGCACCCTCAGCATTTCCCTTCAATGCCGCAGAAAGTTGTCCGCGACTGTAGACACTTACCTCTGCAGGCCCTCTCGCAGCGAGGCCTGGAGAAGTAGAGCCCTCGTCCCAGGCAGCCGTCCCATTTCTTGCAGTCACCTTCGAATGGCGAGTAGTAGTACACGAAGGAGGATCGGTTGCAGACGCCCCCTATCGGCACGTACAGACACTCGTGCTTCTTTCCTTCGGCTGCACAAAGGACAAAATGCAGGGAACCTTTTATTAACAATAACCCACGAACAGTTTTCATAATCGTAATAGCAGCCTTCATTACTCTCACTTCAATATCGGCCTATTATGCTGTTGTGACACAGGCCTAGGGTACTTCTTAAACTTATTTAGCTATCAAATGCGTAAGCATTTCTATGCCTCCTCAACAAACCAGCCCGTCCGTCACGTAAGACGAATGCAATGGCTCATACCCCCGTAAGGCTGAGGCTACAGGCACTCAGGAAAGTTAAGCCCATTCATTGAGATAGCCCATACAACACACAGAACAGAATACGTTTCCACAAAGAACAGGCTCAAAACAAGCTTCCGAATCATCAATAAAGCATTGCATACCCCTCTCAACAGTTGTAGTACCCGCCGTGGTTGCTCAGTGGCTATGGTGTTGGGCTGCTGAGCACGAGATCGCGGGATCGAATCTCGGCCGTGGCGGCCGCATTTCGATGGGGGCGAAATGCGAAAACACCCGTATACTTAGATTTAGGTGCACGTTAAAGAACCCCAGGTGGTCCAAATTTCCGGAGTCCCCCACTACGGCGTGCCTCATAATCAGAACTGGTTTTGGCACGTAAAACCCCATATTTTTTTTAAACAGTTTTTTAACAGTTGTAGTGGTGGTTTTGCAACAGCTTCACTTGACATCCACTTTCCAGGTTGATAACGATCAATAAGGGTTGATAAGGGTCCGATCAAGTATGATAAGGGTGGTAACAACCGATAAGGGTCGGATGTAGTCCGATAAGGTTGATAACGACGGATAAAGCTTGATAAGTGTTTATGCTGGTCGGATCAAGTTATATAAGATTGATAATGACACTGCGCTGCGTGGAGATGAGCAAGTGGCACAATGCTTACGCATACTTAAAGAACTCCAATGGAGTTTCTGCGAGAATATTTTTGTATTTGTCCTCGTAGTAATGTTTAGATTTGTTCACTCAAAAACAACTCTACCCCATAGCGTTTTTCTGGTACCGTACGCCAGTTGCTGTTTGAATACATACATATATATATATATATATATATATATATATATATATCGAGTCTCGTTATTCACATCACCCCATATGATAATCATCTTGGCCTCTACATTTTCCTACATTTGTTTACAAGCATTCATTTCGGCCACCACTTATCAGTTCTGCGCAGTGTTTCTATTTTCCTGCCGTATTTTTGTCCGGGCCAAAAAACGCACTGTAAACATGCGGTACTGTTAATATTTTTCTTCAATTGGCGGCGTGGAGCATTTGCCAGCAATTTCTCGCGCCGAAGTAAGTATCTGAAACATGTAAATATCGGCAGCGTGTTCCTCGTTGTCGCAGCGCGCTGGCTGTCCGCTGCTAGGTGACGTCACAAGAATGTCGCCTCGATGGGCGCGGCTTTGCTCTCGCTGCAGCCTGCCAGTTTCGGTTGAGCGTGCTCTGAAAGCCTAAATTCGTCATGCCACAGGTCCGCGGTTATTCGAATTTCTCCAGATCCAAAAGTTGATACGGCTCGTACGAAGAGCTGCCTTCACTCACCTAGTTACGATCAGCCCTCTGAAACTAAAGGTTTAAAAGCTACTTATCGGTCTTTTGTTAATCCGCGACTAATTACCTCATAAAACACCGTGGCGACCACCAATGACGGCATGTCTCCGCAGAGGCCGTCCTTTTATTTCAAAACGTCTATCTTTAAATATTACTTTATTACATATACGTATTAAATTACGTATAGAAACACCCTGTAGGTATGTATCATGCTGGTTTACCAACCGCAGTGATCTCTGTGTTGAGTCACGCCATCGGCCCGATGCAGGAGGCTAACGCAGACATAGCATGGTAGACTTGTAATGCGTGAGAAGGGCGCCGGTGGCCGACGAAAATGTTCTACAACGATTGGCGCTTACATTGTATTGGGGTTGCATGGGTTGGCCACATAGACGAGCACTCCTATGTTTCAGTTCCGCCGCCAAGTGATCAGATAGTGAGAAGATTTTCCCATTCACGCTGACAATTCACAGACGCCGCTGCTCTTCGTCGAGTGCAAACCAATACAGCCAAATAGTTCCTAACACACACCGCGGCTGGGATGCACGTCTCATGTTTGCGTAGCCACGAGAAATTTCCGCGTACTGTAGCAACTGCTTCAACCGAGGGCTACACAGCGGTTTCCCGTTGACATCACGTAAATTTGTAGGAGAACGAGCTAACAGTTCCCCAAATCGCAGCACATTCAATCAGTGCCGCGCCGGCTGGCACAAGCTATAGAGAGCAGGAAAGACTCGCGGTGCGCCAAATCCTCCTCGCCAGATGCGAAGGGCGATTGACCTGCAGGTTTCCAGAACTTCACTGATTCCCCTGCAGAAAAATTTAGTCTTGGATATCACGAAAGCATCCATAGGCACTCTAGTCCCCGGCCGCATTATTCACATACTGCATATCATCTCACACAGCCGTAAACATGGCGTGCTCTTGGAATACAGTATAAGTTACAGGTTATTGGGCACCTAGAAAGCTGGTGAACGCTAAGATGGCCATAAAAATTATTCTTGAACAACCTGCTTGCTAATAGGTATCCGCGATTCCCGCGTTGCATAGACAAATTGTTCGTAGTTTGGCGAAATAATTCGCAGTGCGCTATTTATTTCGGAAAACAAGCAGCCTGCTTCGGCTCCCCTTAACATCTCGCCATAATCTTTTGGATGAAGGTAACGTGACAATTGCCACGCTGTAATGCTAATACGAATGAGCATAATCAAAAGTAAGTAAAGTCAAAACAAAACAGACAGTTAGTGTTATTCTTCATTAAAATGCCTTGTCCTTTTCTAATTTTACTGTTCTCGACTTTTCTCCATTCCTGCTGTATACCCACATGGTTAGTCGGGAGTATGTACAAAACATCAAAAAATTATAAACAAATGTTTTACATTTCAATGCAGAGGTAGGCCCACAAGATCTGCGACACGTTTGCAGGGAATCCAGTAAACTGGATTAAACCTATCATGTAATGTTGTCTTTGTGAATTCGGTCTGAAATAGGTGACAGAAAGTGTCCCCAGAGAGAAGCAAGTTGGAATCGCGAGCTGTCAAAAGAAAAAGAAATACGACGTCGTCAATACGTCGTACGACGTATTGACGACCGTACTATAATTATCCCAAATAACTTCCGTCAACGTTCACAAAACATTCGGCTCTATCAGCTCTGTCACGAGGCAACGGTACCCACATAATGCGAGGACCCCTACTTCATATGTCGCTGGTTCCAACAGAGATAAACCAACGGGTCGCATATACTCACGTCTCCATGCCGCAGAGTTGGTCGCTAAAGCTAGCACGAACACTGCGTTTATCGCAATGCGCTGTGTTTTATCGCACCCTACGCGTGCTTGCGGAGATTTATTCCGCCGCATCACAAATAATCGAAAGGCTGGAACGAAGCAACTGACATTCATTGCACAATAGCAGCTTATGTTGAAGCCGAAACACGGTCCCAGCTGCTCGAACCAGTGAAACGCACATTTATTTTCTACCCCTTTTCTTTCGTTAGGCGGACGCATAACACATGGCTTAGAGCGGAGAATCAAAAAAGGGTCAAAGATGAAGATTTCAAAAGCGAGCAATAAAACGAATTGGCCGCGCATCTGCGTACTTCGTTTCAAATAACTTATAGGCACGTAACTGAAGCGGTGCTAGGTCGATAATAAGTGGCTTTGCAAGAAAAATTAATCGCACATCTTGCATAGTAGTGTCGTTATGTGGCGTACTGTTTTGACACTGTTAAAATGTAATAATCTTCCACGTCACTCTTGGCCCTTTGGGGCCCTCCAAACGTATTTTGCAATTAGAGCAAAATACAAACGTGCTGACGTCTGGTTCTAGGAAGATTAGTTCAAGCAGGAAGTCGCGTTCTCAGACAGGCGACACATCTAACGTCAATCAAAGACGTGCACAGGATGTTTCAGTGAAAACTAAAATATTTGTGGAGGTCGCTTGTGGCATATAGCGCAATTCTAGTTCATGAACTGGTTTACTTGAAGAGGCGTACACTACTTCCACAAAAATTGAAATGCATAATCGGCAGTTAGCAAAAATTCACTAATTAAATTTTTAACTAATTACATTATGGTCCATATTGCAATTTACAAATTCTAGCCATGGAGTTCGCAAGGCGGATCCACTTGGAACGAACTCTCAGGATGACACCAGTTTCGAGATATTAGTTCCCGAACTTTGCGGAGAAATGCATTGGTGTTGGAGTTACTTTCTTAACAAAACGTCGTTTTATGCCTTGAAGCACAAAACTATCTTTATGCTTATTATATCTATGCTTATTATGGTCATTATAAACTACGGGGTTTGACGTCCGGAAGTTGTAATGTGGACTGTGAGGGACACCATCGTTGAGACCTCTTGATTTTTTTAATGATTTTTTTTACCACTTGGGGCTTTTAACTTTGCTACCAGAACACGGTACACACGTGTTTTCCAACAAAGTATCTATCGGAATGAAAATTGCCGTGGCTGGGAATCAAACTCATGACCACGTGCTAATCAGCGCGGATTGAATAAGTAAACCAAATGTGAAATTAAAGCAATGAGTTCGAACTAAGGTATATTAGCACAACTCACATTCACTTTATATTGACACGTATACATGTTTATCTTTCACCGGCTAACAAATGTTAAACGTTATCGCTCGGCGCAGGATGCGCCTGTATCGGAAGTTTCTAGAACGTTATCGATGCTTCTTTCCGTTGCCTGTTTTCGCCGACGCTTATGTTATCTGATTGTATGACCGACGAGAATTGTCTAGAACTTTCTGGAAGACCAGCGGGCATCAGGGATTAATCTGGAACCGTCGATGACTCAGGTATAAAAGCCGACGCGTTTCGCCGCTGATCAGATTTTCGACGATCGCCGACTGTGTTCTCCGCTTTCGTTGTGCTTCGAGCGTAGCTTGCTTTTGTAGTCACAGGTTCGCCCAATAAAGAATCAGTTTCCTCATACACAGTTTTACGACTGTTTACTTCAGCGTCACTACTACGTGACAATATAAAATTTTCGAATTTTTACTGCTCGTCCTTTCAATGTCCAAACAGTACGACTGTTCTCTCAGTTTTCACAGAAAACTATGTCCCTGGGATTAACCGAGCCTGCTTTCACTTGCTATTTTGTAATCTTACTACCCTTGAAATAATCATTCCCCCTTCCGTCGATAACACAACTAAACACCCTGGTTTTCGAATATTTCGACTTCTGTCATCCTACCCTATCCCCGCACACAGCAATTATTACACAGCTGCGTATTCGAGCATCCGTGGCACTTGTTGCCTCAACGAAAAAAAAAAAAGCCCGATTGTTGCAAGGCTGCCTCGAGAGACATCACTTCTTCAACCATTGTTAATCTTATCGCATGAATTTAATAAAGGCACAGCCACGTGCAGCGCTAGCTAGGTGCGGCTCACCCGTTTAAGTTGGCCTTGCTCTGGTAGGCGAATGACAAGCGCTAGTGGCAGTGGAGAAACTTGACGTCAGCTTATCTATAAAAAGGCATTCGTAATGAATAGAAGACTAGCAGCACATTCCAAGGCGGGCCCACATAGCCAGGTCAGACTGCAGTACGAGCGTGCAGGCTTTTTGTGGGGCCGCGCTACGGAACACAACGGGGCGACCACAACTACAAAGGCACACAAAAGACCGAAGTATTCCCGGCAAGGAAAAGGTGCGTTTGGTAAAGTAAATAGTTTCTGGCAAGGAACACGCGGTTAGAAACGACGATATCACTTTTCTCCCCAACCTATAAGGTTAGCATGAAGGCATTCATATCCTGTCGGCTCTTCGCAGTCGTTTACAGAAATAGTATGAGCTGCATAAGGTGCCCCAGGATTGAGATGGCTTACGCCCAATGAACTTCTGTCAGTCACTCTTTCTCTCTATCAGTTATTATTCTACCAGAGACATAATCCCTTCCTTAAACTTGTCTGTAATCTAGTGTGCAACGAAATTTCATGCAGTGCGCAGAGTGCGAGGTGCGTTTAACACACACTCCCGTCTTTTGCCATCGCCTTGAGTAGCCGAAATCCTCGTCCGTATGCAGCTTGACCATTGGCGAGGCATACACTTCGCAGTGACCATTGCCTCTCGTTTAGGCAAGCACTGCATCGGCTCCCTTCGTCGACTTCGCTGCGACTGATTTCGAGTATTTATCGCTCAATGTGCCACGTCGGATAAAAGCTACAGTTGCCCGCACACTGACCAGACAAAGAAGTACAAGGTGCGAATCCCGCGTGAAAGAGCGACGTGCGAAGTTACGGCAAGCCAATTCGTTGACGATGTCCTGGAATTGGCGAGGACCAAGTTACGCCGCAGAGAAAGGGGCATCCTACGGTGCCGGCACCTAACAACATTGGCCGAAAATGCGCACCACTTCAAGAATCGCGCTGCTTATGGTGCCTATGAGCTTGCCCGCCCTACCGATCGCGCCCATGCCGAGGGCCATCTTACCCTTCCACTAACCCATGCAGGTAAGTGTCCTCGTTTCAACATGTCCTCTTTGCACGATGATTATACGTTAATCTCGGAGCTAGTATAGTTATCGTATAAAACACCTCGTGATAACCTGTCGGCGCCCAGCGTAACGGGCGACATGACGAAAATAATTCACTTTTCTGTCGGGATAAACCGTGTATTTATGCTTTTTTCCCCATATACTACCATACTTGCGAGTATAAGGGCCGCACTATATCTTTCGGATATTTTAATGAGTGCGGGCCTTACATAAGCATGGCTTATAACTACTCATTGAATTAAACCATGAACGTCGCACAGGCTGCTATGCAAGACAACGGGACCACTGGCTTTTACAGTCCCCTGACCAATTTTAGTCGGGCTAAATGGCTTCACGGGCGTGCACGCCCGCGCTTTCGTGAAGATATAACTCGAGGCGAAATTCACACATAAGTTGTACGTCGACTTTACGTTGAAATTCTTTTGTAATTTCGGTGCGGGTTATAATTTATAAACACAAAATATGCTTCGTGTCTCAGTATTATTATTGTTATTATTATTAACGAAAGCATGCGCCAGCACTCGGACCTTAGGAATCTTGGTGGGCACGGTAGATAAATGCTTATAATAATAATTATAGTATTACAATAATAATATTTATTTGTACTTATGTTGAACAATGCTTTGCTCCAGAGTGTTCCTGGTCGAGGGCCTGTTCGCTTAAGCACAGCGGTATGCTATATTTCGTCAAAGTGCACGTGATGCGCGTGTTCTCAGATAAGCATAGGTGGAACTTATAAACGTGAATTCCTTTGTGTGCACAAAAGGTGCACTTGTATGGGATCAAGAGCAATCAATGAAAGCTTTATTTACATGTATTTATGTACTCGTTCCACTTTTGTACAGGTACTCACGTGGCAGCCAGCTGTGCCAGCTGCC
Organism: Dermacentor silvarum; assembly: GCF_013339745.2. Lineage (NCBI taxonomy): Eukaryota > Metazoa > Arthropoda > Arachnida > Ixodida > Ixodidae > Dermacentor > Dermacentor silvarum. The sequence goes on from NC_051156.1 coordinate 158,064,814, forward strand.
CCCAACTCTCGGCGTTGGATGCGGTAACCGAGCAGTGCTGCACCGA
>NC_051156.1:158064959-158256911 GCF_013339745.2 Dermacentor silvarum
ATAAAAAACTTTTCATGATACCAACGTACGTGTGATTTCTCGTGTCGCTTTGCATTGGAACCGTTTATCGACTAGTGGTGTCCATGTCAACGCTGTGGATGGTAGCATTTCACATTGTCTGTGGATACTCTCTGCTTGTTGCTGAAGCAAAATCGTATAGTGTTGCGGAGACGCAGCATATGCTGGAGTACATCTGCGAAGTAAAATAACTGCACGATGTGTATCTTGGAAGACACAGTAGCCAACAACTTACTCCTAAATAAGTGATCGTTATATTTATGAACATTCAATTTGCGAAAGAATTTGTAAAAGCCATAATTTTAAATCTGCATACACTGGTAACTGCCATATTCAGCAGGTGAGCTTGTGCCCCGCAGGGGCGTCTGCGTAGGCAGGCGTTTGGTGGGTTGCGACACCACGGACCCGAGCACACGGGGGTTTGACCCTCCCACGCGTAGCCGTGCGTGGCTTAGCCGTGTCTGGGGAAAGGGGGATCCTGGAGGTTGAGCTAATGCCGGGTGTTGGACCTCTACGGCCCCTCGGCGGAGGCAACACACCTCTTTGGCCTCTGCTTCACGTAGACGGCACCCCCGGACTGACCCACCCGGGGGAAACCGGTGGTCGCCTTTTTCCTGTCCCCCTCTCCAACCTTTTGCTTTCCTATCTCCTTTCTTTTACTCTCCTATCATCTCTTCTTTTCCGTCACTTCCTAATTTTCACAGGCGGCTTGGGTTAACCTTGTGTATGTGCCCTCCCTTGGGTATAATATATTAGGTTATAGTGGCAATGTACGGTTGGCGCCTGCAGCCTTACGCGTTAAGTGCTGCAGCGTCCCCTAGTTGGGCTCCGTGGTGGGTGGCCGCCATTGCTGCCGAAATAAACCAAACCAGTATGGGAACGCCTGCATTTCCCCGTTTACTTGATCGTCACCCTCACAAGAGGGGACGCACCGAAGAACTATTAAGCTTATTCAGACCAAGAGAAATTTTCCCCCGTTACCAAGTAGTTCACAGTGAGAAGACCGAAAAACCAGCAAGAACCGTATCCCCTTTTCTAGTCGCAAAAGGCTTGACTGACGCCCTTGGCCCAGGTTACAAAGTCACCAAAATGGCGAGCGGGGACCTCCTGCTTGAGATCCGTGATAAAGAGCAGCACAATAAACTCAACAAGCTTGTGGCATTTGGAGACATTCCTGTTACCGTTTCACTCACCGTTCTATGAATACAGCACGCGGAGTAGTTTCTGATGCAGATCTCATTGACTTGTCCGAAACCGAACTATTGGAGGGCTGGAAAGAGCAACATGTAGCCAATGTACAGCGTATCATTATCCGACGAGACAATAAAGAAATTCCTACAAAACACCTGATCCTGACCTTTGCCACTTGCGATCTGCCACAAACAATAGAAACCGGATACACTAAGATAGCTGTCAGACCATACATACCTAATCCAAGACGATGTTTCCAATGTCAAAGATTTGGCCACGGCTCGCAGAGCTGTCGTGGTAGACTTACATGCGCGAAATGTGGAGTCCAAGGTCACGCCTCAGATAACTGCGAAGCGACACCACACTGTGTAAACTGTGATGGTGAACATCCAGCTTACTCCAGATCCTGTCCTAACTGGAAAAAAGAAAAAGAAATTATCACTCTCAAAGTGCGCGAGAACATATCGTTCAGGGAAGCACGTAAAAGGTGCTCACCATTCCACACTACCACATATGCTGATGCGGCGCGTCAAGGGGCAGCGTCGCAGCGGCTACTGCCACCTGCCCAGCTCGCGCGCAGCGAGCTGTCGCCTGTGGCTCCTGCCCCCAGGGTGGAAGGAGCTAAGTCTACTCCACCCAACCAGCGAACAGGCCCGGTTACCCTAGGGTTGCCGGCACCACAACAGTCCTCGGTGGCAGCCTGCGCTTCGCGTAGCGAACCCGCAGGCCCGCCAGCAGCTCCCACGGTGGGTGCAGTCAAGGCTGCCTCACCCTCACCGGCCCCTGCTGGTGCTGGCAACAGCCGGCGCAGCTCAGGCCCAAAGGCAGCCCCATCGACATCCGGGCTGGTGGGCGCAAATGTCTCGTCCTTCGCGGCGAGACTTTCTCGTGAAACTTCTCGCTCGCAAGAGCGCGTGTCCGGCGCCTCACAAGAGGCAATGGACACCACACCCACCCCGACGGCGCACCAAGCGCCTAAGGAGCGGCGAGGTTCCCTCGACCGCTTCAGAAAAGACAAATCCCGCGTTACAGGGCCTGGAAAGGGCTCTGTAATCTAATGCAACACTTCCTTTTTGTTTTTAGTACACACAGCACCCATTTACTTTCAGTATGGCCACACAAATTATACAATGGAACATCAGAGGCCTTCTTAGGAACCTCGATGATGTGCAAGAACTTCTCCACAAACACAATCCAAAAGTGCTGTGTGTACAGGAAACTCATTTAAAATCGACACATACAAACTTTCTTCGACAGTATGTTACGTTCCGTAAAGATCGCGATGATGGTCTCACATCATCAGGCGGTGTTGCCATTATGACTCACAAAAGCATAGCATGTCAACGTTTGCAGCTGCAAACACCCCTTGAAGCAGTGGCAGTTCGACTGGTTCTCCTTAACAAACTCATCACCATTTGCTCGCTATACATACCCCCACATTACCGCTTACACAAACACGAATTTCAGTCCTTGATAGACGAATTGCCCGAGCCCTATCTTGTTCTTGGCGATCTCAATGCACACAACAGTCTGTGGGGCGACGCTCGCATCGATGCGCGAGGCCGTCTAATTCAAGATTTTCTTTTCTCATCCGGTGCTTGTCTGCTTAACAAAAAAGAACCGACATATTATTGTCTTGCAAACAAAACCTTTTCCTCTATAGACCTCAGCATAGCTTCTCCATCCATATTACCTGAACTTGAATGGGAAGTTATAAAAAACCCTTACGGGAGCGACCATTTCCCAATACTGCTGAGAGCGCCAAGACAATACGAATCTCCACCACATGCTCCCCGGTGGAAGGTCAATGCAGCGGACTGGGAAAAATTCCAAACACTTACCAGTAAGCTCTCGTGGGCTGACATTTCATCGCTCGGAATTGACGGTGCCATCGAGTATTTTACAAATTTCATAATAGATGCAGCTTCTAAGTGTATTCCCCAAACAAGTGGTCTTTCTAGCAAACGCCGTGTTCCGTGGTGGAATGAACAATGCCGGAACGCACGTAGGCAGCAGAACAGAGCATGGAGGCAGCTTCGCAATTATCCTACTGCTGAAAACCTTGTCAGTTTCAAGAAAATCAAGTCCCAAGGTAGGAGAACACGCAGACAAGCCAGGAGAGACAGCTGGCAAACATTTTTATCAAGTATCAACTCGTACACGGATGAGGCCAAGGTTTGGAACAGGGTGAATAGAGTAAGAGGACGACAAACACATCCGCCTCCCCTGGTAGACAGACAGGGAGACAGCCTGGAGGACCAAGCGAACCATCTGGGTGCACATTTTGAACATGTTTCCAGTTCATCACACTACTCTCCAGCGTTTAAAAGATACAAATCAGCAATAGAAAAACAAAAACTGGACCGAAAGAGCACCGGAAACGAACCATATAACCTACCTTTCTCCCTAGCAGAGCTGCATGCATCACTCACCTGTTGCAACCAATCTGCCCCAGGCCCTGACCGTATACTATATGACATGTTGAAAAACCTACCCTCTGAAACGAAGAAAACCCTTCTCTGTCTCTATAACTCTATATGGACCTCCGGCGAGATCCCCTCTGCCTGGAAAGAGGCCATAGTGATCCCTATCCTGAAGCAGGGCAAGGATCCATCGTCCGTATCGAGTTACCGGCCCATAGCTCTAACAAGCTGCCTCTGCAAAGCTTTTGAGAAAATGATAAACCGTCGTCTGATACATTTCCTAGAATCAAACAAGCTGCTTGACCCATATCAGTGCGGTTTTCGCGAGGGTCGATCCACCATTGACCATTTGATACGTATTGAGGCACAGATACGTGAAGCTTTTGTTCACAAACAATTCTTCCTTTCTGTTTTCCTCGATATGGAAAAAGCATACGACACCACATGGCGGTTCGGAATACTGAGAGACCTCTCCCACTTTGGTATACGTGGTAATATGCTAAATGTGATTGAAAGTTATCTGCTGAATCGCACATTCCGTGTTCGAGTTGGCAATGCTTTATCACGACCTTTTGTGCAGGAAACCGGAGTGCCGCAGGGTGGGGTGCTCAGTTGCACTCTCTTTATTATAAAAATGAATTCCTTGCGTCTATGCATCCCACGCAACATGTTCTATTCAACGTACGTCGATGATGTACAGATTGGATTTAAATCGCGCAACCTTGCCATCTGTGAGCGGCAGGTTCAGCTTGGTCTGAACAAGGTGGCTAAATGGGCAGACGAGAATTGGTTCTGCCTAAATCCACAAAAGAGCACCTCCGTCCTTTTTTCTCGAAATAGAGGACTGTACCCCGACCCCGACATTCACCTGCAAGGACACAGTCTACCTGTAAAAACGGAACATAAATTCTTAGGCATAATTCTTGACACAAAGCTGACATTTATACCACACCTAAAATATCTAAAAAACAAGTGCATGAAAACAATGAATATTTTAAAAGTGTTGTCACACACTACAGGGGGTAGCGACAAAAAATGTCTCTTAAACGTGTATAAAAGCCTCATACGAACACGCCTAGACTACGGGGCCATAATTTATCAGTCAGCCACCCCAACCGCGTTGAAGATGCTGGACCCCATCCACCATCTAGGTATTCGCTTGTCTACAGGTGCCTTTAGGACAAGCCCTGTAGAAAGCCTTTACGTGGAATCCAATGAGTGGTCCCTCCACTTGCAGAGGACCTACACAGCTTTCATATATTTCCTTAGAGTGAACGCAAACAGTGAACATCCCTCATATTCCACCGTAAATGATTTGTCCAGCTCCCACCTCTTTCATAACCGCCCTGCAGTAAGAGAGCCCTTCTCGTTGCGTGTGAGAAGTCTGGCTGAGGAAATGGATGTCCCACTTTTTGAACATCGTCTAATGACACCCACTATACAGGTCGCACCGTGGCAGTGGCAGATTGTAGAGTGTGATTTGTCCTTTTTACATGTTACGAAGCACGCCCCCGTTGCACACATTCGAATGCACTTCCTTGAACTGCAGCATAAATACTCCTGTCCGGAATTTTACACCGATGCATCAAAGTCTCATGCTGGCGTCTCTAATGCAGCGGTTGGCCCATCATTTTCAGATGCCGACGCCCTGCACCCACAAACGAGCATTTTTACAGCAGAGGCTTATGCAATACTGTCGGCTCTTAAACATATCAAGGACTCGAAAATACCCAAAGCAATCATCTACACAGACTCGCTGAGCGTAGTAAAAGCTTTAAAATCTCTTAAAAGGCACAAAAATCCCATAATAGTATCGCTTTATTCATTCATATCTAGTATTTATGCATCTGGGCAGCATGCTGTGGTGTGCTGGGTGCCAGGACACCGAGACATCGAGGGAAATGTACTGGCAGACCAGCTTGCCACATCCGTTGAGGCAAAAGCTGGAAACACATCTATGCCCGTCCCTGTTCATGATATGAAGCCATATCTACGCAAGAGACTTCGAGTCCATTGGCAGCGTTTGTGGGACGGCCAGACTCATAACAAGCTCCATTTAATTAAGCCCCATTTAGGAAACTGGCCATCGACCACAAAATCTAGAAGAAATGATGTCCTATTCTGTAGGCTCAGAATAGGACACACTTACAGCACGCATAATTACCTGCTGTCTGGAGGCGAACCCCCAACCTGTACTAGATGCGGGGAAGCACTTACTGTACTTCACATCCTAGTACAGTGTCCATTAATAGAACCTGAAAGAAAGAAACACTTTGTTCAAGCCTATAGAGAGAACATACCCCTTCACCCAGCGATGTTTTTAGCTAATGACCCGGTATTTCAGCACGACTCAGCTTTAGCCTTTTTAAACGACATCGACATTTTGCAAGTTCTTCGCCCGAGAGATTCGTAGCAGGGTCCTCTTTCAGAGGACGCTGCTGCGACAGCATTTTGAAATGCACTCTCCTCCAGGCTCTTGCTTCTAAGGGTCTCTGTGAGGCAGTAGTGCCTTGTATCGCTCACAGATTTTTTTATACCATATTCATTGCGCCCTATCACATCATTGTCATGATCTTATTAATTTTGTATTTTACGCACCTTTAGTGCGCAGAATTTTAGGCCCCTTTACAGCCACCCTACACCTACCCACTGTCATTGATCATACCATTGCTCACTCGGTACACCAAGTCTTGGCGCTCTTTGGCCATAGCTGGCCCTTGCGCCAGAAAACAACATATATCATCATCATCATCTTCAGTAGTTTTTGAACATACGAATAGAAACATAGCCATCCCTTCCACTGACCTAAAGCCTTTCTTGCCCCATGAATTACGAAAATATTGGCAAAGGCAGTGGGATAATCAAGTGCAAAATAAGCTACATGAAATCAAGCCGAGAATTGGGAGATGGATATCTCAGAAAACAACAAGACACAAGGAAGTGCTTCTTTGCAGGTTAAGGATAGGACATACCTATGGAACACACTCGTATCTCCTTACAGGAAGTGATCCTCCGACATGTGATAGGTGTGGCGACATACTTACAGTTCTCCATGTCCTTATCCAGTGCCCAGAAATAGAAGCTCAACGTAAAAAGTACTTTTATCCCGCGTATCGTGAGTACATCTCCCTTCACCCAGCATTCTTTCTTAGCCATGAGCCGCTTTTTGATTTTAATGCCGTCTTAAAGTTTTTAGCAGATGTAAACACGTTACAAGTCATCTGGCCAGGGTATCTGTAGCGCAGTCTCGACTTGCAGGCTGCAGCTGCAGTGAAAAAACATTTTACAGCACGTGCCTCTCAGTCCTTGATTTCAAGGACCTCTTGAGGCAACAGTGCAATTGCATATACTTTATTATGTCACCGCTTTGTAACGAAACCTTTACGCTCATACCTCACATCATTAGTTTTTGTCAATATTTTAACGCTCATATATTTTACGCAATTTATAGTGATTTGATTTAGGCCTCTTTACAGCCACCTTTTATGTACCATTTGCATCCTACTGTCCACTCCATCCATAATACATTCAGAACCCATCACCATGTGTCATGGCGCTCTTTGGCCATAGCTGGCCCTTGCGCCATTAAACACTACACATCATCATATAGATGGGTCAGCCGTCCTGTTCTGAACACAAATTAGGATGCCAATGCTAACAATGAGTATGGTGATAACATTATATAGAGGAACTATACGCCGATATAAGACACGTATAAAACAAGGTGGAAAAGCCCATATCACCGGCCGCTGTAAAAATTGCATAAATGTATTCCATCACTTCCTTGCGAGAAAAAATCTTTAGCTTCATATTTTGTTTCGCTCAAGCAGTTCGCGAGGAGCCATTGTCTATCAGTAACAGGCGACAAGCTTTCCGGAGCAAGCACACTTAACCGCGCTGACTCCCACATTTACGGCTTTTTCTCCCGTATAGAAGTGCGTTTGACCGCATGTTTTGCATGCCTAATTTATTTAAATTTTATGGTTTCCTTTGCCAAAAACACCGATAGAATACAAACCACGCCGTCGGTTGGGGCTCCGGAACAATGCTTAGGTGCACGTCATTTAACGTGCCCCTAAATACGAGTACACGAGCCTTCTTGCATTTCGGACAGATCGAGATACGTTGCCGCGGGCGGGATAGAACCCGCGACCTCGAGCTGAGCAGCCACTAGGCTACCGTGCTTTTACATGTTCTCGTAGAGAGCGACTGCTAATTCTCTTATTTAGGTAGATCCTTTAAATAACAGTTTGTAGCGACATAGCACGCTTGGACCGAAGATAGTTAACGGAAGAAACCATTTTAGAATGCCGACATCACAATACATCGCAGCGGAGGGCGACGAGAGCTCTGTTGCGTTTGCTAAAGACTATAAAATTGGACAAGCGACTGTAGCCTGAACTGATGTTTACAGTGCTACAAGTGCTACTGAGCTGTGCAGTGACTGTATGCGGTGACAGTGACCGACTGTGGCTCCATTTCTTTCTCTATGACTACTTTCCTGTCACTTTACCTCCCCCTCCCCTCTCTCCCCAGCGTAGGGTACCAAACCGGACCTTCCCCTCTGGTTAACCTCCCCGCCTTTCCTCTTTCTTCTCTCTCTCTCTCTTCGTATAGTGCTGTTCTTTTTTTTTTTCCATTCGTGCTTCAATTCATCCGCTGGTTTTCCAGACGAAATCGCATAAAGTGGTGCAGTTCGAGACGGTATCGTAAAACTGAACCAATAAAATGAAAAAAGGTATGTTAATTTTATGTATGTATGTAGACTCTTAATTGGTGATGCGAGAGACGAGTGGAAATTTTTAACTGCGTACGCTATTAAAGACCACCATGACAAAATGCTTCCGTACTATGCATATATATATGTATATATATATATATATATATATATACATATATATATATATATATATATATATATATATATATATATGCATGGTACGGAAGCATTTTGCTATGGTGGTCTTTAATAGCGTACGCAGATAAAAATTTATACTCGTTTGTCCCATCACCAATTAAGAGTCCTTCGAAAACGCTTCTTCGCAAAGCTTGAAAGACCACTGTGGAAGTTTGCAATGGTCGATTAGCCGTTATGCATTGTCAATTCGAAGCATAATGCATGAGTGTAAGCTGCACTTTAACTTCTTGACTCATTACGATGACGAACAAGCGACACACAAGATAACCTACCCCCGCTTTCTTTTGCAGGACGCTCTTATAGAGAGGAGAATGCAATAAAGCAACGTCACGGACAGGGTCTCACGTGGCCACCCGACTATTATTCGTAATGCCCTTGAAGCATCGGAGCAAAATCAATAAAGCGTTGCGTTATATTCTGAATTTCAAGGAATGTTGTCGTTTCTTGCACTAGGAGCACTTTACACTTTTGGGTCGGACATCCAAAGTGCTGTCTCTCTGGCTAACATTCTTCTTATGGCCTTTCTATGTGGAAAAAAAGTTGGAAACACACTGCAACTCCAATGCCGTGCGCCCCTTCGCACGACTTTCCAGCTCCGATCTCACAACAATTTATTTATCTATTTATTTACTCAATACAGATACCCCCAAGGTCCGAAGGCATTACAGGAAAAAGTGGGGAGAAACATAGAGTAAAAAAAAAAAGAATTACAGTGAACAGTGAACAGTACGCATCTTAAGAGTGGGGAGAAACAGAGTAAAACAAAGAATTACAGTGAACAGTACGCATCGTATGCAGCATGCTTGAAGTGTTTGCTGCCAGGGATGGCGGCAATGAAAGCGGCAAGGTGGTTCCATTGCGTGCTTGTTTTCGGAATTAAGAGTTATTATACAAGTTAGTTCGGCATGATGGTACTCCTACCATATAGGCCAATTACAACAAAATTTTATACCGTGTTAGAAGCCCAGTTTCAGGTAATTTAGACATACAGTAACCTCTGTAAAACATTCTACGCTTGAAATTCGAGTGGGTGCTTCACAAAACGCTCGCAAAAATCGATGTTTTTTTTTATGCCAAAACTGTAGAAAAAAAAATGCTACCAATACGCTCGGCGGAAGTGACGTACCACTCAGACTGTATAGAATTAACCTGATGCCGTGTCGTCTGCTTCACTTGCTTGTATACCGTTCCCGTATATCAGCGAACATCTCCCACACGTCTGCTATAGCCTCATAGTTGATATACTCTGCTAGCTGACTCGTTGAGTGAGCGGTTCCTGGCACCATACATAACCTGCTTATAAAGCTCGCTCTACAATTTCTACAATTGCACTGGCGCCACGCTAGAAGTCGTCTCGAGCTCTCCGGTGAAATTTCTTGGCGCGTGCTCTGCTGTCGCTGCGCAGCCACTGTTCGAGGCAGTAGGCAACGCATCTGCCACGGCGGGAACGAATCAAACTCAGCCGGGACTGCCTACTCTGACCGGATCCCGGCTGTTCCTTCGTGTCACTCTGTTACTCAAAGACTCATAATAGGTGGGCCGAAGGGATTTCGCAACCAGCGTGCGTCCTGCCGCACGTGGAAGCCTTCCCGGAAACATTTGCCTGCCCGGTCGGCTCACCGATGAATCCGACCAAAAAGTGCGAGCTCTTCTGACTCGGGACTGCCCAGTGTTGCGACTCAATCGTCAAGAACTGTACTATAGCACAAGCGCCACGCGTGTCATTTATCTAGTGCCTTCACCCATACGGCATTAAGAGGGACTTATCATTTCATTTGAAACTTTATAGTTCATCTTGAATGCATGTAGCTGTCCTGGAGCTTTAGAATCTATTGGCAATGCTAAACTTCAAAGTTCAACAGCACTTCGTTGTTTTCTGGTTTTTTGTTTTTTGAGTTGGTTAGTTTTTTTTTGTTTTTTTTTGGTGGGGGCTGCTGGGGAAAAAATGGGAGAAACTGGCACGCTCCCAGTTTCTCATGAACTTGCTGGTAGGCGACGTGGCACAGCGAAAGACAGTCGTAAGTGGTGGACGAATGGAAACTGGCGCACACGAACGCTATAATGTGACAACCCAGGCGCCAGCCGTCTCTCATTAAATATAACGACGGTTGTGGCAAGGTGGCTTTAAACCTCCTTGCGTTATGACCCAACATATTTTCAGGCGGTAAGCCGTGGTTTCTAAAGGGTTGCAGAAAATAGCGCCCCTTTCTCGTCGCAATCATTCTCTCTCTCTCTGCCTTCATCAGCTGCCACACGCGTCGGTCGCAGGTATAATGGGCTCCAAGGAAGCAGCGAAGACATGCCTTTGTGACCGCGGTAACATTATAGAGGCTTTAATAGTCGAAGATCTTCAAATTATCTTGCCAGATTTGCCAAGCTCTGAAAGCAGTATTCTTGCACGGAGATTTTCGTGCGTGAACCTGTAACGCTGAAATTTTTGTGGTGCTCTTAACACAGTGAATGGCTGCTCCCTAACATTGTGGCTTCGGACGCCGACCAGATAAATCACACGTATGGGCCATGACCCTAAGCAGTCCGAATGTGACGAAGCGGTTGATTGACTTGAAGGCGCTGCCATGGTTCAAGACATGTCCGTGGTGAGTGTAAGGTGCCGAGATGCTCATGTTACTGGCTTTTATTGCGATAGCAATTATATGGACACTCAAAAGCAGATTTCTGCCGTCGCCGTAGCCGTCGCCGTCGCCGTCGCCGTGAGGTTCCGTATGACGTCAATGGAGGTGAAATCGTCGCCGCGCGCCGAACGCTGCATGTGCGAGTGAAAGGGCGCGAGGGGCGCGCGCTTTCACGGGGAGTGAACGCACGGCGGAGAACAAACGCGCGTTCTGCGCCGTGCTCGCTTAAGGGCTGCAGAAGTAAGCGTCTCTTTCCTACTTTACAATCACCATATATGTAGAGCAAACGCGCCTTCTTCCGACGCGCGAGAGGCCGTGGGGGAGGGGGGGAGGGGGAGGGAAGGGAGGCTACGTTTAGCTGCGGCACCAAGTGCTTATTTATATCAGAGGCTCCGGCAACAGTCACCAACGCCGCATGCATTTTGAGCGAACGCGGGCAAAACGCCGACGGCGTCGACAATAGTTCTGCGTGTTGCCGGTGCTGCTGCATGTCCAAGTTTATACAGCTGATAAAGCTAATATAATTACTCCGTATAGCTCTCTACAAATTTGCTATCGCAATTGATGCTTCGCCTTTCAGGTGAAACTGCGACAACTTTTCGGATACGTCGACTCCTAAGGCACCCGTTGATCCGCGGTGATAAGATCATCGGAGAGCGAGGACTCAACGGTGCGCATCATCGACGTGACCGAGACAAATGACGTGGCCAAGGTAGGTAGCGGAGATGCGGTCACAAGTGGATTAGAATGCGAGTCCTCAACTTTCAGCAAGCGAAGGCATACTATAGCAGACGACGACAACAACGCTCTGTGGCATGCAGCCCTGCCAAAACTACGCGCACGTGATGGCACGTGCGAAGATTCTGCTCTTGTGTTACATAGTGCCACTGAGGATAGACCACTAGAAACTTCTTCATAACCTGCCAAGGCAACACACTACTCAGCGAAAGGCGAAGCCGTCCAGTAATAGGAACTTCTGCACCGGCGGCTGTCTGGGACCGGGTCGCTGGAAGCGTCCTTTGGAACGCGCGTCGAAACTTGGACCATACTTGGACGCTGACAGCCTCTCCTGCATGGAACAGCATAGTCTTTCAGTGAACTCGTTCGCGGAACGCCAGTGGTGTTTCCTCTGGAAGGCTAGCGACGTCTCGTGCACAGAACGCCATCGCGTCGGTTTAGCAGTTAAAAGACCCCTACAAGTCAAGTAGACAAGCCAAGGAGACACGGCTTGCGCTGCAGCATGGAGGGATCGCCTACTAAGTCACCCCGCAGACGCAAATGCGTCAGGGCAGTGCCAAAGCGCACCAGGAACAAGAGGGCTGTCGTCAAGCCGTTTTTGCAGTGCGGCGAGTCCGAAGGCGCTTATCAGGGTAAGCACCGTACTCCCAATCCACCGGCTCCATATTGTGAACATTCCTCCTGAAGCATCATTTAGATAAGATAGATACGGCACATTAAATGTGAGCCAGGAATGGCTTCTAGGAAAACATCGGGATGGGTGTATCAGAGACGCAGACGCAGGGGGGTACATGAAACGTTTTGTGCGTGCTGCAGACGATGTATGGCCACTAGGGTACCGAAAGGACCTCACCACATACACAAGTTACATTTATTCATGCATTAGAAAGTTTGCATGCTTGTGCTGCAGCTAGGGGGCTGAGAGCGGGGGGTCCTGCGATCTAATTTTGCAATCGTGCTCCCACACTATTCGCGGTGGGCTCGTTTGTTTTGCAGAAGTTGTTTGGACACGTCGAGGGCGCCAGACATGTCCGTATACCTACCTACTCTAATTGTCAATGCACACGATTGCAAAAGGTCACTGTTATGCCCGTTACATTTTCCGATCACTTTCCCGTAAAATGTCAGAGACCTCAAAGAAAAACAGCAATTCTTCTTCATTGGAACTTCCTACAAACAATTATATACGTGATATAAGAAGTGAAGAATCATTCAACGTAGCGGTGATGAGCGAAATATGAGAAAATACATGAGGATAGTATGGGAAAAATAGGTGAACCAAGGGAAATTTTTCAAGCAATGAAGAATAAAAGCGAAAGATGCTACATTTGAATGTATAAATAAAAAATGTCGCAGTTTCACTCGAAAATCGAAGCATCAATTGCGATAGCAACTTAGTAGGGAGCTATACGGAGTAAATATAGTAGTTTTATAAGCTGTATAAACTTGGACATGCAGCAGCACCAGCAACGCGCAGAACTTTTGTCGACGCCGTCGTTGTTTTGCCCGCGTTCGCACCGAACACGCGCGGCGTTGCTGACTGTTGGCAGGGTCTCTGGGGGCGGCTCGGAGGTTTTAGACGAGATCAGAACGGGGAACTCGTCGAGCAGCGTCGGAAGGCTTTACCACCTTCTCGCCTCGCAACGTTTTATATAAATGCGCATTTGGTGCCGCAGCTAAACGTCGCCTCCCCTCCCGTCCCCCCAAGGCCTTTCGCGCGACGTGAGAAGTCGTGTTTGCTCTGTGCGATTGTACAGGAGGAAAGATACGCTTAATTCTGCAGCTCTTCAGGGAGCACGGCGCAGAACGCGCGTTTGTTCTCTGCCGTGCGTTCGCTCCCCGTGAAAGCGCGCGTCCCTCGCGGCCTTTCACTCGCACATACAGCGTCCGGCGCGCGGCGACGATTTCATCGCCGTTGACGTCATATGGAACCTGACGGCGACGGCGACGGTAGAAATCCTCTTTGAGTGTCCATATAATTGCTATCTCAATAAAATTTCGTGTTCTACCGATTGCTATAAAACAGGGATCAACCGTAAGTGAAATATGTCTATTCACTGAAGCTGCCGCATGTTTATTGCACGGGAAGAATGCAGAATTGTAATAGCAGAAATGTGCACAATGACGTCAGCGTGGGTGCGCTCACATCGAACCGTGCCATGCCGACTCAATACCAATAGACAAGTGGCGCATCTCCTCCAGCTTGACGACCGACGCCGACGACCATGACAAGTCCTTGTGGTAGCTGAAGTAATTGACGTAACACCTAGTCAGAGTTGTCGAACGACTCAATCGCGACCGGCAAACATCCGCCGGAGACACTGGACTGCAGGCATTTCACCGCTCCTAGATGGCGACTATCACATCCGTTACATCCGTTGCCGGAAATCAGTAGTGAAACCAGGGATAAAACAATTTCGTGTTAAAAACAAATACCAGTTCCGCCCAAACGCGAAGCATTTAAAACGGTAGCAATGTTTAGCGTTGCGTTGAAGGCGTCTCAGAACGCTTACCTGACGTGGAGCGTGCATGGTGGGAGTGGGCCAGTGGCGTTTCAAGCATCACACCTATGCTCTATCTGGCAAGTCGTTTGCAGCGGTGATGAAGGTACGAGGCGTACACAGGCAATATCCATGCGCAGCGGAATATAGCTCCGGGCGTAACTGTCGAATGACAAGATTAGAGTTTTGTGTTTGTTTGGTACATGATCCCTTAAAACGATACGTGTGATGTTTGTACCTTTGCGTTTGCACACCGTATACCGCGAATTCAGCAGCCGTTATGCAGACGATGCGGCGCGGATGAACACCTCTGAAGGGGCATTCGACTTTCCTATTGGCGAAAGAGTCCGGCAGCTTCTACAGGGCTGCAAATGACTTGTTATATGGACTATAGATGTTGGACAAGATGAGACCGAAATAAAACGGTTGGCGTTTGTCAGCGTGCACCCAATGGATTGCATAAACTTAGTTTGACATTTACACTACCTTCCGCTCAGACTGCAGTGTATGCACCACGGCGTGGTATGCATACAACTGTTTAACAGGAACGCTTATGTGTGTGACAAAGTGGTCATGCCAGGAGTGCAACCTAGGCCGGTATTTTGTAGCGATGCCTTTAAAGTAATAACGCCTTTTCGCGCTTATCGCGCTTTGTCAGTGGTCATGCAGAGCGACGGGCCGCTCGCATTATCAACGTTGATATCGTGAGGGGACTGTCGCTCTGACCACTGACAAAGTGCGATAAGCTCGAAAAGGCATTATTAGTTTAAAGGCATCGCTACAAAATACCGACCCTATAATGCTTTCCTGGCTCCGGTAGAATTTACTGAGCGGAGCGTGACGGTGTGTTCACTTGGCTTCATGCTTTTGTGAGCCAAACGCACTCCGCGTCTGCGCAGGCCTCCACGCGCTGGCCGCGCATGCGCTGTCAATAGTAGAACAGCACGACAACGGCGATGACGTAAATGCGCCACTAGCGTTCGTTTATCACAAGAAAAATGAAGAAAAAGAGACTAAGAATAGCGACTTGAAACGCTAACAGCAATTAAATGCGAGAAACCAGGAGCGCATGCGGAAGGTCTGCGCAATATCAAACAAAAGCTAGTACTTTATGCATGATGAGGAGTGTTTGTCGCAGAGCGCTCGTGCGAACCAGAACAGACCCGGTAGCTTGAGCTGAAAATCGTACAAAACGTGCATTCGGACGTGAAAAAAAAAAAAAAAAAAAAAAAAAAAAAAACGACACGTCCGGCGGAACTATATCGACGGTAATAAAATAAAAGGGGTGTAATGCCTGACAAAAACAGCAGCACAGGCGCGTTTTCACGACGCTATGAGACGCTTGATATATCTAAAAACATCTACATCAACGGACTATATATATATATATATATATATATATAGTCCATTGATGTAGATGTTTTAAAGAAAAGGAAAGTCTGGACTTTTACGTGACAGCACCAAACTATGATTATGGGGTACGACGTAGTGTGGGACTCCGGTTTAATTTCTCCCACCTTGGGTTCCTTAACGTGCACGCAATCGTGGCGCGGTACAAGGGCGTTTTTGCATTTAGCTCCCATCAAAATGCGGCCGTCGCGGTCGGGATTCGATTCCGCGCCTCTCGGGCTTAGCAGTGCCACGCCAGAGCCACTGCGCCACCACGGCTGGTATTTTTAAGAACGTCTGGACCCGCAGTACAACAGCGAAAAAGTAGGATTAAAATCGCCAATGTCACAAATGGAACTAGAAAACGTCAGAGATAAATTTAACCTCAGCAAGTCGCCAAAGCCCGACGAACTCAATGCTTCGTGGTAGAAGACCTTTCAAACAGAATTATCTCGGGTGCTTACAGTAGTCTTTAACGAATCGCAGGAAGTAGACCGAAGCCTTTCTCCGGTCGTTTGGTGAAGCACATAATGTCCTGATGCCTAGAAGGTAACAGAAAAAAAAGATATAGTTGAAATTGGCTTTCTCATAGAGGTCCATGTCTCTGACGTATTGGGAGTATAAAATATTGATGAAAGTACTACCACGGCGACTCGCCCAACATGTGGGATTATGCGATGGCCCACTGCGGGTAATATACATAAGATACGGCGAGTCCTTGAGTGCTGCGACATCGCACAAACAGGGGTAGCAATATTGGTGATCTGTCTAGAGAAAGCGTTCGATTGTGCACATCACGCTCATTTGCTTGCCGTCCTGGACTACAGCAGTCGCTGCGAACTGCCATTGACCTCACTTTTCACTTTACTTTGACTTCCCATTTCACCCCAAGATGCAAAACTGTGAACAGTGAGAACTATTGTCATGCGCTGCGAACTAAACTGAAACCTGCAACCAGATCCAAACGTAGTGGAAAACTGCGAAAAGGTATCCTACAGCAAGATAACGCTCGGTCGCATTCTGCCAAAACGACGGCCGTTACGGTAAAGGAGTTGGGATTCGAATTGCTGGAACACCTGCCATACATTCCAGTCCTGGCTCCAAGCGATTTTCATATGTTTGGACCATTGAAGGAAGCGCTCAGGGGACGAAGATTTGCAACAGATGCAGAAATCATTGATGCGGTGCAAAATTGGTTACAGGTGCAACCCAAAAACGTTTTCCGACGGGATCAAAAAATGTCACAGTTTCGCCCTAAGGGCGAAGCAATGAATGCGATAGCAACACAGCAATGTCATATATACGAAGTAAGGTGAGCGGCTTTGGTAGCAATATGAATTGTAGTAAACATGAGCTGATTAAGTAAGCAGGTGTGCTGCGGCGTAAGTAGACCGACATGAAGAGAGACTGGATGACCACGAGAAGGCGCGTGTGAAACGGTGGTGTTGATGAGAAGCACTTCCCGTGGGCAGCGCGTGCGAAGGGACACACCTGTAGCGCTGCACTGCCGATCCGCGCAGCATTACATGTGTAGCGTGCGTTGGAAAATGTGGCCCGACTAACTGAATGAACAAGCGTGGTGTGAGCGCGCGCAAACAAACATGAATAGATCACACTGAATGACTGCAGACAACGACTGTCAAAACGCTGGCAGCAAGCACGCTGCAGCGGGCGAAGGTACGTGCTTCAACAGAAACTGAGCGGCGAATGCACAGTGCATAAAGGTCAGAGCCGTGTGGAGATAAGAGACGGTGCGGGCGAGCGACGAGCGCGGTTGTTGGCAGAGTAGAAGTGCGCCCCCCCCCCCCCCCCGCTCCCACCGGCGCTGGCTTCCCGCTTCCTTGCTTGCGCGTGGGAGAGATAAGAGACGGTGCGGGCGAGCGACGAGCGCGGTTGTTGGCAGAGTAGAAGTGCCCCCCCCCCCTGCTCCCTCCGGCGCTGGCTTCCCGCTTCCTTGCTTGTGCGTGGGAGATTGAGTGCGTTCGCTCTCCATGATAGCGCGCGTCCCCGCACGCTTCCGCTCGGGCATACGGCGCGCGGGGAAGATTTTATCTATACGGAACCTCACGGCGACGGCGACGCCGACGGCAGAAATCCGGTTGAAGTGTCCATATAATTGCTATCGCAATAAAAGCTTGTGAAACGTTGGGCAAAGTGTGTTCAAGTGCAGGGAGGTTATGTAGAAAAACAATATATGTTTCAGTTTGCTATCATTAGAATAAATGAAGCTTTTCTCAAAATTCCCTTTGCTTTCTGACTTCCCCTAGTACATCACGTGGGCTCTCCGAGCTCCGATATGACAGAATGGGCGAGAACGACCGCTGCGTGTGGGGTACCTCGACACCGTGCATTATTGCCTTCGAACATTTCGTTTGATATTATTTCCGGTGTTACTCAGCGCTTAACATTGCTTTTTGCAGCACAACGGTCATTTTCTGCTGAACGTCCCAGGTGAGGGGCAGATTCACGTAAGAACTTCCATGGCACCTGCTTTGTCAAACTTAGGTAATCGAATGTGCTCGCAATCACTCAAAATGCAGCTCCAGCTCGTGAACTTAAATGTAAGCACTTCTCTGTATGGGTACATATAGTCTGGGAGAAGAGCACCCCCCTTAGTTATATTTCTGCACTATTCCCAATTTTGTGCAGGTGCTGACGCGGCTACAACTTGGGCCAGAAGCCTGTATCTCTATGCGTTGCCTGCGCTGCCCGAGCAGAGCGGCGCCGTTGATGGTCAACCTGTTTCCAACTTCGATTTCTACTCGAAGCCTCCAGGACAAGGAAGAAGCGATCACCGTGACCAGATCCAAGACAGCATGCCAGCTGCACGCAGTCAAGGCAATGGATCCCGAGCCGATGGTGCCCAGTTTTCTGCTTGCCTCAAGGACGAAGACGGTGTCGACTGGGACGATCTAGTCTCCCGCCTCGATCTCAGTTTCCTTGACGATTAGATTTAAAAAAACGTATCTGGAAAAAAAGTGGCATAAATTTGGAAAATGTAATGCAAAACTGCTTGCCACATTACTCACAAACAGTTGTAATCGCCACTAACAGAGTCGTATAGCGTTAGCCTCAGTGTGACATGAAACATGTGTCCATACCGGTAGTTGCGTTAAAATGAAAGCGCGCCATTTATGCCCATGTGTGAAGACCTGCCAACCATGTCTACAGTAAAAGAAATATATTCTGTGCGCCACTCAGACTTTCAGCATTTGCATACGCGAAACATGTTAATCGGCTTCATTTGTATCTGTCTACATAAAAGTGAACTTCAAATATATATCGGCTTTCTAACTGATTATTATCAGAAATGAGAGTTAAACAGAGGACATCATGCGAGATGTTAAGAACTTGTAAAAAGAATGAAAAAAAAACCGAGGGTAACAAAGTGTCAAAGAACTTCTAAACTGGGCTTTTCCTTCTTTCGATTTCAACAGCAGTTTAACAACGTGCCAAACAATTTATTGGGCGGCAAAAGAAATCGCACGCCGCTTGTGTCCCAACTTGTTCTAGTCTTTCTTTATCAAATTTAGCACGCATACGAATAAGAAACCCTCGACTGCTCTGATATAATCAGAATCTTACACATCAGACTGGCCACCTGTGGCTACATTTTGGTTTTGTGGTGCCTCAGCTAACTTTATGAGCAACTAGCCAACCCCATACATTCGAAACAAGCTCAACCTTCTTCAGGTTGGTATCAACTAACGTTCCGGCCGATTATATTGGTCGTACTTTGATTGTGCATTGATATGCGTAAGTGGCTCTGCTAGCAAGCAACTCGACCAGCGCCCACGCCATGCAGA
Source organism: Dermacentor silvarum (assembly GCF_013339745.2). Lineage (NCBI taxonomy): Eukaryota > Metazoa > Arthropoda > Arachnida > Ixodida > Ixodidae > Dermacentor > Dermacentor silvarum. Next base: position 158,084,577 of record NC_051156.1, read on the forward strand.
CCGACTTCCATAACCGAGATTCAAGCCTTACAGTACCAGATCATGATCGAACCTAACTTGAGACTGTCGGAGGCACTATTTACATCCATCGACAGCAGCCCCACTGGAGGTTTTTATATTGCTATTGAAGTGCAGATTAGCATTCGTCCCAGCTAATGCGTCATAACATCGATGTAGAAATTACATAACTAGTCATTATATGTGGATATTCTCGTTCTTTTCCACTGTATTGCTACGGAACAGTATTTGCGATGACGACCCCGCAGGGGCGTCTGCGTCAGCAGGCGTTTGGTGTGTTGCGACACCACGGACCCGAGCACACGAGGGTTGGTCCCTCCCGCGTGTAGCCGTGCGCGGCTTAGCCGTGTCCGGGGAAAAGGGGATCCTGGGGGTTGAGCTGATGCCGGGTGTTCGGACCTTTATGGCCCCCCGGCGGAAGCAACACACCTCTTCGGCCTCGGCTTCACGTAGACGGCACCCCCGGACTGACCCACCCGGGGGAAATCGGCAGTCGCTTTTTCCTGTCCTCCTCACTCCAACCTTCTACCCGAGCACATGGGGGTTGGACCCTCCCGCGTGTAGCCTTGCGCGGCTTAGCCGTGTCTGGGGAAAGGGGGATCCTGGGGGTTGAGCCGATGCCGGGTGTTCGGACCTTTAAGGCCCCCCGGCGGAGGCAACACACCTCTTCGGCCTCTGCTTCACATAGACGGCACCCCTGGGCTGACCCACCCAGGGGAAACCGGCAGTCGCCTTTTCCTGTCCTCCTCTCCACCTTTCACTTTCCTATCCTCTTTCCCTCAACTCTCCTGTCTCCTCCTCTCTTCTTAGTTCTTTTTCCTGGCGGCTAGGGTTAACCTTGTGTGGCTAACTACCCTGAGTTACGCCATATTGGGTTATAGTTGCGGTATACAGCTGGCGTGGGCAGGACTTGCAAGTTCTCGACGCGTCCCCTCGTTGGGCTCCGTGGTGGGTGGCTGGTACCGTGGCCGAAAAGGCATAATTTTTATGGCTAGTTCTTTTTCTTCAACTGATCGCCCTCCGCACAAAAGGGGGCGCACCGATGTCACTGCTCAGTTCTTCACGAAGAACAAAACCAACTTCCCCAGATTCCACGTAATCCATAGTGAGCACTCAGAAATTACTGCACGACATGTCTCTCCTTTCAATGTCACAAGAACCCTAATTGACGCCATAGGACAAGGATATAAAATAAAGAAGTTAGCAAATGGGGACCTTCTTTTGGAGGTGTTGTACCAGCATCAATACGAGAAGCTTTCAGGAGTAACAGCCTTTGGGGACATTCCTATAGCTATCAGCGCCCACCGATCACTGAATACTGTTCGTGGCGTCATTTCTGACGATGACCTAAAGTATGTGACCGAAGAAGAACTCCTAAACTGACTCAAAGAACAACATGTCACAAATGTGTACAGAATAAAAATCAGACGGGAAGGCAAGGAAATCGAAACAAAGCACTTCGTCCTAACATTCGCATTGAGCATACTGCCTGACTCTGTGGAGGTAGGCTACTCCAAACTGAAACTTCGACCATACATCCCCAACCCGCGACGCTGCTTCAAATGCCAAAGGTATGGCCACCGCTCACAGAGCTGCCGGGGCCAAACCACATGCGCTAAGTGTGCTTCCCATGACCACCCCTCAGACAATTGTGAAGTTCAACCACACCTCTGTGTAAACTGCGAGGGCAGTCATCCTGCTTACTCGCGTGCTTGCCCAACATGGAAACAAGAGAAAGAGATCATCACACTCAAAGTAAAAGAAAATATCACTTTCAGAGAAGCGCGGAAGCGACTTTCGTTGGTGCAGAAAAAAGTTATTCCGTTGTGCTGCAAAATGGCGCGGCAGCACGGCGGCTCCCAGGGCCTGCCCAGGTCACACGCAGTGAGGCCGGGGCAGAGCCTCCAGCGCCTTCGGTGGAAGCAGCTAGCGCTGCGCCACCCCATCAAAAGCAGGCTGTGCAGACCCCCAGGTCAGCAAGCCTCAAGGCCTCTCTCCACACGGCGAGGCCCAGCTCGAACACACCCGTGCGTCCAGCACGGACGTCCAGCGTATCTGAGGATACAATGGACACAAGTCAAGGCAGCCCTGTGCCGTCGACGTCGAATGAACGGCGGGGCTCCCTAGAACGCCACAAAAGAGAGAAGCCCCGAATCACGGGGCCTAAAAACACTACCTAAGTCTTCTTTTACTCGACACATATAATTACAAGATGGCTTTCATACACTGGAATTGCAGGGGACTTTTACATAACCTAAATGATATAAAGACATACTAGCCACACACTCACCCGTAGCCTTGTGTCTACAAGAAACAAACTTAGGTCCTAAACACGAAAACATACTTAAAAACTATAAAGTCTTCCGCCGCGACCGAGAGCAGGCAAGCAGGCTCTCGGGTGGCGTTGCTATTATAGTTAAAAATGGGGTCGCAGCTCGAGAACATCAGCTTAAAACCAGATTAGAAGCTGTGGCAGCCATCCTGCACACATTCAAAACAATTACAGTATGCTGTGTATACCTGGAGCCACATCTTGGAATAACTATGCATGAATTGGAAGACCTTTTAGAACAGTTACCGAAGCCATATTTGATAGTCGGAGATTTTAATGCACACTCCAGCTTTTGGGGCAGTGACAAAACCGATACAAGAGGCCAAGTTATTGAGGATCTTATACTGAGTAATAACCTCTGTCTACTAAACACGGGAAAACCAACGTATTGTTCACCTAGCTCAGGAAAAATGAGCTGTATTGATTTATCGTTTAGTTCACCCTCAATTTTTACCGATCTTAAGTGGGATGTCCTAGACAACCCATATGGAAGCGATCACCTACCTGTACTAATCAGCCTAACATCTTCACCGGAAGTAATCCCGACGAAACCACGACGGTGGATGCTCCGTTTAGCCGACTGGGCACTGTTTCGAGAAAAGGCCAGCCTAGAAAAAATAAATTCGAATAATCTGAGTATAGACGAACTTAATGAAGCTTTCACTAACTGTATTATTGCCGCAGCGCGCCTAGCTAACCCTCAATCCTCTGGAGTAGTAAAACAAAACCACAAAATTTGGTATACGCACGAATGTAGAGAAGCGAAAAAGAAACAAAACAAATCCTGGGGGACTTTTCGTAGATACCCAACGGCGGAAAATTTTATCAGTTTTAAAAAAGCAAGAGCAAAAGCCCGATACATCCGCCGCAATGCCGAAAAATCTTCGTGGCAAAGCTACGTGTCTTCCATAAACAGCTCAACTACATCAAAACAAATGTGGGAGAAGGTTCGAAACCTAAATGGCAGCTACTCCCCATTCACAATTCCCCTCCTCACAGCCCCAGGTATACAGACAAGTATTGAAGAACAGGCAGACATTTTGGGGGAATACTTCTCGGCAGTTTCCAGTTCATCACACTATACAGAATCATTTTTAAAATTCAGAAATACCGCTGAGAAACAAAGACTGCCGGTAAATGGCAGCACAAATGAGCCATACAATACTTTAATTACAGTTCATGAAATCCAGAGAGTACTGTCCGCTGGTAAACAGACTGCACCAGGTCCGGATGAGATACATTATCAAATGTTAGCTCATCTCTTCGAACCTGCCGTAGAGGCCCTTTTAGGACTGTTTAACAAAGTTTGGGTGACGGGGAATATACCTGAAGCCTGGAAGAAAGCCATTATCATTCCATTTTTGAAACCCGGAAAACCACAAACTTCCCCGAGTAGTTATAGGCCCATAGCCCTCACCAGCTGTCTTGCAAAGACATTTGAAAGTGTCTTGAATATTAGACTAACCTTTGTGCTAAAAATTCGCGAACTTCTCGACATTCATCAATGTGCTTTTAAAAAGGCATGCTCCACAACTGACCATCTTGTTCGATTTGAAAATACAGTTCGAGAAGCTTTTATACACAAACAACACTGTCTTGCTGTCTTTTTCGATTTAGAGAAGGCATATGACACAACCTGGAGGTTTGGGATTCTCAAAGACCTGGCTGAGCTTGGCATCCGCGGCAGGATGCTGAACTGCTTAAAAGACTTCCTATCTAATCGCTCGTTCCATGTACGCCTAGGCTCCACCCTTTCAAAGAATTTCATTCAGGAAAACGGAGTACCCCAGGGATGTATTTTAAGCACAACACTCTTTGTTGTAAAAATGAACTCTATTAGCAAAATTATCCCAAGATCCATTATGTATTCAGTCTACGTCGACGATCTTCAGATAGCCTGCACGTCCTCCAACATATCAACATGCGAAAGACAAGTACAGTTAACAATAAATAAACTGGCAACATGGGCAGACAGAAATGGGTTCCGCTTTTCTCCACAGAAAACAGTGGCTATTCTTTTCTCACTCAAACGAGGCTTACAGACAGACCCCACCCTACACCTGAACGAAACTGAATTACCTGTCCAAAATGAGCACACATTTCTCGGTATAACTTTTGACAAAAAACTCACTTTCCTTCCGCACATAAACGCGCTTAAAAAGAAAGCATCTCGATCCCTGAACATACTTAAAGTCCTTTCACACAAACACTGGGGTTCTGATAGGCTATGCCTTCTACAAATTTATCGCTCCGTTATACGCTCCCGCTTAGACTATGGTTCCATAGTGTATGGTTCAGCAAGGAAGTCATACTTGAACCGCCTGGACCCAGTACATAACTTAGGTTTACGTCTTTCAACTGGTGCATACAAGACCTCGCCCATAAAGTCTGTATGTAGAAACCAATGAGCCACCACTTTCAGACAGAAGAACTATGCTCACATGCTCATACATTCTAAAAATCCGTTCACTGCCAAAACATATCTGTTACCAAATAGTTACAAGGTGCCCATCGCGAACACTGTTTACCAACAAACCCCATGCAATAAGACCACTCCTTCTCCGCTTTGAAGAGAGATGCCAAGAATTAGATATAATGGACACATTGCCTCATATAGCCCAGAATCCCGATCCACTCCCGCCTTGGTATCGCCTGCCCTCTGTGTGCGACTTCACATTAACGCAATTTCAGAAAAAACAAACACCGCATGAACATATATTACAAGAATATTTAGCAGTAAAGGAAAAATACGCGGAACACTCAGCATTTTATACCGATGGTTCGAAAACAGCAGGCTACGTTGGAAGTGCCGTGATACAAGGCAATTGGGAAAAAACTGTACGCCTACCTCAGTGTGCATCCATTTTCACTGCCGAGTGTTACGCAGTCTCTGTGGCTGTAGAAAAAATAATAAATGAGAACATTGAGAACAGCATCATTTACACAGACTCACTAAGTGTACTCACAGCACTTCAGCCTAGAAATGCAATTACACCATTAATCGGCAACATCCTACATAACCTAAGAAGAGCCACAAGCCAAGGACACAACATAAAATTTTGTTGGGTGCCGAGCCACGTCGGAATCAGTGGCAATGAGAAAGCAGATGAATGTGCTGCGAAAGCGCGGCATAAAGAAATCATAAATGTGAGAATTCCTTACAAAGATTCCATGAAATTAGTGTTCCATAAACTGCGAAATAAATGGCAGTCTACATGGAAAAAAGAAGTAAACAATAAACTACATCTAGTAAAACCTAACATAGAAGAATGGAAGTCATGCTCACACCAAAAACGCTTCATCGAAGTCATATTATGTCGCCTCCGCATTGGACACACGCATCTTACTCACAATTTCCTACTAACAAAACAAGACAAGCCTGTTTGTGAAAAATGCGGAGATGAACTTACCGTAATTCACATATTAATATCATGCACGAAACTCGAAACACTGAGAAAAAAATATTTTACTTTGTTTTACAATGAACACATTCCTTTTCATCCATCATTAATTTTAGGCGAAGACGCACTAGTAAATATGGCATACGTTTTTAGCTTCTTAAGGGAAGCAGGTGTCCTCGAAAAACTATGAATCTGACCCTGCGCTTCATTTCACATTATGATACACCTCATTCACCTTCTCTTCTCCGAGAAGAAGACTGAGGTTTTTTTAATTTGTTGGGATCCTGGGGGTCCGTGCCTAGACAAGGAGTGTTGATCAGGTGACCCAACTGTCGAAAAGAAACTTTACCTTGTGGTTGGCGCATGATAGCCTTAGTTGCTTATGCGCCATTAAACACAACACAACACTCACTCCAACCTTCGCCTTTCCATCTCCTTTTAAATCTTTCCTGTCCTCTCTTCACTTCTTTTTACTTCCTCTTTCTGAGGCGGCAAGGGTTAACCTGGTGTATGGTATCCAACCTTGGGTATGCTATATTGGGTTATAGTAGATACGTACAGCTGGCGTCTGCGATTCCTCCGGGTCTCGTAGCGTCCTCTTGTTGGGCTCGGTGGTGGGCGGCTGGCGTCGCTACCGAAATCAAATAATATTTTATGGCTTCGACATCGTTTCCACGCCTCCCCGATCGTCCTCTCTCTAAAAGAGGGCGCACCGATGAAACCTTTCTGTTTTCCGCAAAGAACATTGACAAATTTCCACGGTTCCATATTATCCACACAGAATGCCCAGAAATGACAGCAAGATTAGTGTCAGCTTTCCTGGTGTCGAAGTGTCTTACGGACACAATCGGACCAGGTTACAAAGCCACGAAAATGGCCAGTGGAGACCTTCTCCTAGAAGTTCAGAACAAGACCCAGTATGACAAACTGAACACCCTCCTGTCCTTTGGCAATACTCCTATAACCGTAACTGCACACCGCTCCTTGAACACAGTTCGTGGTGTGGTATCTGACAGTGACCTCTTGAATCTCACCGAAAATGAACTCCTTGACGGATGGAAAGATGAAAATGTTATCCAAGTGCAGCGAATCAAGATAAGGCGCAATGACCAGGAAATACCGACAAAGCACTTAATCCTAACCTTTGGCTCCAGCATACTCCCAGAATATATCCAAGCAGGCTACATAAAGATACGTGTCAGACCATACATTCCTAATCCTCGCAGGTGCTTCAAATGCCAGAAGTTTGGTCATAGCTCCCAGAGCTGCCGTGGCCGAACGTCCTGCGCAAAATGTGGTGCTAACGAACACACAGCTGAAAATTGCACATCTGACCCGCATTGTTCAAACTGTGATGGAGATCATCCTGCGTACTCGCGCTCTTGCCCTGCGTGGAAGAGAGAGAAGGAGATCATCACCCTAAAAGTGAAAGAGAACATTTCATTCAATGAAGCAAGGAAGCGATTTTCTTTTGTAAAACCTTCTTATGCCGATACGGTGCGCATGGGGGCTGCACCGCACAGGCCTCTAGCAGCTGTCCGAACCACACACAGTGTGCCGGCAGCAGCTACTTCTGCCCCCTCGGTGGTGGCAGCTGCCGCTGCTCCACCTTCGTCTAAGAAGGGCCAGCAGGCCTCCGAGCCTGTGGCCTTTAAGGCCCCTGCACATGCAGTGAGGCCTGACAAATCGTCTCATGTGCACCGGGAAAGGGCGAACAGCACCTCGCAAGAGGCGATGGATACTTCTTCTTGCCCCTCTACGCCTCTGGCACAGAGGGACCGGCGTGGCTCACTTGAGTGCGCCAAAAAAGAAAAATCTCGGATCACTGCTCCACAAAAAAAAAACACAATTCCTTAAGTTAACCACCTTATTCTGTACACAGAGCATTCATTTTGCTTTTAATTAATATGGCTGTCCAAATTTTGCAGTGGAACGTCAGAGGTCTTATCAATAATCTAGATGACGTCCAAGAACTCATCAGTCACTTCCAGCCAAAGATGCTCTGTGTACAAGAAACGCATCTGAATTCATCACATAATAATTTTCTTAAGCAGTTCGTAATTTTCAGAAAAGATCGTGATGGTGCTCTCACATCATCAGGAGGCGTTGCGATAATTGCTCCTCTTGAGGCTGTGGCAATCCGCGCCATATTGCATGATAGGCTCGTAACACTCTGCTCGTTATATATTCCACCAGATTATATATTGAATAGGATGGTTTTTGAAAACTTGATATCCCAGGTGCCTCAGCCCTACATGGTGCTTGGTGATTTCAATGCCCACAATACGTTATGGGGCGACTCGCGGTGTGATGCAAGAGGTCGCCTCATTGAAAATTTCCTGCTGTCTACAGGTACCTGCCTCTTCAATAAGAAGGAACCTACCTTCTACAGTACGAGACACAACACGTGCTCTGCCATAGACTTAACAATTGGCTCTCCTTCACTACTTCCACATTTCGAATGGTCATTGATCAAAAATCCGTATGGAAGGGATCACTATCCTATCATTCTACATACGGCAGAACAATTGGGACATAATACCTATCCGCCTCGCTGGAAGCTAGAGAGTGCAGATTGGCAACGATATCGGGAACTTAGCTACGTATCTCGAAATTCTATTAATAGCCTAAGTATAGATGGTGCGGTCTCATATATCACTGCTGTCATAATTGACGCGGCGACAAACTGTATACAGCAGACACACGGTTCCGCAACCAAGAAACGAATCCCTTGGTGGAATGACGCATGTAGAAAGGCGCGGAAAGATCAAAATAAGGCTTGGGGCCTTTTGCGTCGTTCACCAACGACAGAAAACCTTATAAATTTTAGACAGATGAAATCAAGAGGGCGACGCAAACGACGTCAAGCACGCAGAGAAAGTTGGGAAAGGTTCCTGTCAGGAATCAATTCTTACACGGATGAGGCACTTTCAAAGTGTGGAAGAGATTGAGAAAATTTTATGGTCGACAATCGCACGCACTTCCTTTGGTGAACGACCAAGGGGAAAGCTTGGCAGACCAGGCTAACGCGCTTGGTAACCACTTTGAAAGCATATCTAGTTCGGCACACTACTCCGAGTCCTTCCTCAAACGCAAAGCTATAGCCGAAAAAAAAGCCATTCAATCGTAAAGGTGGAGATGATGAACCATACAACCGTCCTTTTACTCTTGCCGAATTAAAGGCTGCACTGAGCAGCTGTAGCAACTCCTCACCTGGAGGTGACAGAGTTGTATATGACATGATAAGATACCTGAATGCTGAAAGTCAAATGGCATTACTTTCCCTTTTTAATAGAATCTGGGCTGCGGGATACATACCTTCCACGTGGAAGGAAGCTATAGTAATTCCTATTTTAAAGACAGGCAAAGACCCATCTTCAGTATCCAGCTATAGGCCAATAGCGCTCACAAGTTGTATCTGTAAGCTTTTCGAAAAAATGATTAACCGGCGATTGCTGCATTATCTGGAAAATAACAATGCGCTAGATACCTATCAGTGCGGTTTTAGAGAAAACAGATCAACCGTTGACCACCTTGTTCGAATAGAAGCAATTATAAGAGACGCTTTTGTCCACAAGCAATATTTCTTGTCGGTCTTTTTTGATATGGAGAAAGCCTATGATACAACTTGGCGCTATGGAATACTGCAAGACCTATCGTCTTGGGGGTACGAGGCAAGATGTTGAATCTCGTAGAAAGTTATCTCTCGAACCGGAGTTTCCGTGTTAGACTTGGGAACACATTGTCGAGAGTTCTCATTCAGGAAACTGGTGTACCTCAGGGAGGTGTCCTGAGTTGCACTTTGTTCATCGTGAAAATGAATTCGCTTCGTTCTACCATACCACCAACAATTTCTTACTATGTTTACGTCGATGACGTCCAGATAGGTTTTAAGTCTTGCAATCTGGCCATCTGTGAAAGACAAGTCCAGCTTGCTGTTAGCAAAATGTCGAAATGGGCAGATGAGAATGGCTTCAGGTTTAACGCTCAAAAAAGCACTTGTGTGCTTTTCTCTCAAAAGAGGGGTTTAGCTGCAGATCCTGCCATTGAGCTGCATGGAGTACATCTGCCTGTACGTAGCGAGCACAAATTTCTTGGAGTATACTTTGACTCAAAGTTAACTTTTACCCCCCACATTAAATACCTAAAGGCAAAGTGCCTAAAAACAGCGAATATGTTAAAGATACTATCACACACTGCTTGGGGCAGTGACAGGAGATGCCTGATGAATCTTTTTAAGAGTATCATACGTTCTCGCCTGGATTATGGATCAGTCGTATATCAATCTGCAAGGCCAAGCGCACTAAAGATGCTTGATCCTGTCCATCACTTAGGGCTCCGCTTAGCGACTGGGGCTTTTAGAACAAGCCCCATTCCCAGCCTCTATGTTGAGTCAAACGAGTGGTCACTCAACCTTCAAAGGTCTTACTCTAACCTTCTGTACTTTCTGAAAATAAATTCAAACTGCCAACATTCTTGCTACTCCATCGTAAATGACACTACGTGCGCCACACTTTACCATAACCGACCTACAGCAACAGAACCCTTCTCACTGCGGGTGAGGAAACTCGCCGAAGAAAGCGGTGTTCCACTGCTTGAGCATCATGTAATGCCTGCTGCAACGCCGTTACCTCCGTGGCAATGGCAACTTATAGATTGTGATACATCGTTTGTTGAGGTCTCGAAGCATGCTCCGGAAGTACATATACGAATGCACTTTCGTGAACTTCAATCCAAATACTCTTGCCCGGAATTCTTTACTGATGCATCAAAGTCACATGCTGGCCTGTCCTATGCGGCAATCGGTCCTTCCTTTTCTGAATCCGGTGAAATACATCCAGAAACAAGCATATTTACGGCTGAGGCTCATGCCCTGTTATGTGCAGGGAAGCATATAATGAAAACAAAGCTTCAAAAATCTGTTATATTCACTGACTCCTTAAGCGTAGTAAAGGCATTAATGTCCCCTCGTAAACACAAAAAATGTGGTTGATCCCTCTTATATAGGAATCGGTATAGAACACGAAAGTGAAACGTGTCTTCACAGAAGTAGTGTAATGTTTATTGCACATTGATATATAATGTCTATTGGTGTTTTGTGGCTAAAGCGCCCTTAGGCGTTGATGCACCCACGCTGACGCCTGGTGGCACGTCTCCTCCATCACGACTACCAACGTCGATGACCATGAGCAACCGTCGTGCATATGGAAGCTGCACTACGCTGCACACGCTAGCACAACGCGAAAGACGAAGCACGTAACTGACACACTAATACAACGCACAAGACAAAGCACGTAACTGAATCGTCACCGAGTCAAATCAGCGCGTACAGCGCGTCGTAATTGCAGCCTCCGCGATCAAATTCAGAAACATTTTCAGAGCTAATTGCGGAGGCCACGCTCCGCTGTGCTGAGTACGGTGAACGCCACCTAGGTGGTTGGTAGTGCTTCTTGATGCCAGCGTCCCTTCGAATGCTGGCATCGAGGCGTCGTAGTGCTGAGACCACCGAAGCGTTCACTGTCGGTGCGCATTAGTGTCATAATGCAGTACTTCTCTTTTCTGCTCGTAGGCGGCGGCACCGCCCCGAGCAAGAGCGCGGGTACACGGAGGAGTGTTAGATATATAAGGCGCGTCTGTGTAGCTCTCTGCAAATGCGTTTGTGGCGCAATGGGTTAAACGCTCGGCGATCTATCGTCGCGGACCGAGAGGTCGTGGGTTCTATTTCCAAATTTTGCATGTTTGTGGAACTTTTTCTTCTGGTTTCTTTCTTTGTATTATGTTCTATGACGTATTTCCGTGACGGAAATACGTCAGTGAAGTCTTGGTGGACCCCGGCATAAAACACTTTCGTGTTAAAACCCTGTGCTCAGTGAGCTCTATTCAGTGCTGTGCACAACATATGCATCTAACCAACGTATCACAATATGCTGGGTACCAGGCCACAGAGGTATTGAGGGCAACATGCTTGCAGATAAAACTGCAGTTTCCCTTGTAAGAAAGGGGAACACCTCCTCTACAGCTGTTCCCGCAGTAGATTTGAAGCATTTCTTGCGCAAGAGCCTTAGGAGCTATTGGCAGCACTCATGGGATGCGGAAACAGGAAATAAAATTCACGCCATCAAACCACTGTTAGGGTATTGGCCACCAAGTACGAAATCACGACCAACCGAAGTCATTTTCTGCCGCCTTAGAATTGGCCACACGTATGGCACACACTCTCACTTGTTGACTGGAAATGAACCTCCTTCCTGTAGCAAATGTGGCGAGACGCTGACTGTGATCCATGTTTTAATAGAGTGCAAGGAATTAGAGCCTCAAAGAAAGAAATACTTCCCCTTAGCATACAAACAACACGTTCCTCTACACCCAGCAATGTTTCTGGGCACAGAACCGTTCTTTGATCACAGGTTAGTTTTAAAGTTTCTTGAAGATGGTGGTACATTGCGAGTCATCAGCCCCCCGCATTCGTAGCACATCCTCTCTTCAGAGGCTGCTGCTGCGACAGCCTTATAGTAGAGCACGTGCCTCTCGGCCCTTGCGTTCAAGGGCCCTGTGAGGCGCCGGTGCTACTTTCACGTACACGTTTTATGACATCACTTCAGAACAAACCATCCATGGTCATTGCTCACATCTCTGGTCATTGTCATCATTTTAATAGTTATATGTTTTACGCAAGTTACAGCGACTGATTCTAGGCCTATTTACAGCCTTTTAACATTCACCATCCACAGTACATTCCTTTATTTCATAAATAATTTATTTGATGGCGCTCTTTGGCCATATATTTGATGTGTATGGCGCTCTTTGGCCATATCTGGCCCTTGCGCCAAAAAAACCCATACATCATCATCATTTGCGATGACGAAGAGGCGAGCAGTGTGAAGACGACGACGACGATTAGAGGCTAGCGTGGGCTGTTGTCTCTTGGCCATGTGTGGCGTATTTGCGTGTAAATATACTTGTATATAGCTTTTCGTCTGCGTCTTCCTACGTAACAATATTAGCTGAAATTAAATACTTTGACACATTTTTAAGGCAAGCATTCACACAAGTTTCATAGCAACAGTTGTAATCAAAGCATGCAGTGGTGCATTCTTGCTTTTATTTAAAAGATCTGAATTTTCATATATCTTGCTGGTGTACTTATTATGCTGCCTAACTTGAAAACGAAGAGTTCTTTTTGGTCCCGCCGAAATTCCTAACATATTTCTCAAGCGATATGCTTAATTTCCTGCCAAATGTCTTGTGATTTTATTCCACATCTCACTCCTCACCGCACAATTGCCAAATGACTCGAAAACTGCCGGGTTTTTTCCTGTGTTCAAGAAAGGTGACTAGTTACTTATGCAGAATTATTGTCCGATATCACTAACCTCCCAATGCTGATAACTTGTAGAAGATACTATTGCTATTTTTGTACACAAGTTTCTGGAAAATAATGCAGCGTAAACAGAGTACCAACATGGCTTTCGAAAAGGGTATTCAACAACAACCCAACTAATACGGTAGTACACTCGTTCCCTTTTTCTCTCTATTATAACAGCCAAGTAGACGTAATATTTCTTGATTTTAGTAAAGCTTTTGGCAAGGTCCTGCGTGATAAACTAATTTTAAAGCTTAGGATCTTCGGCATCCCTGAAATCTTCAAGTGGATTTCCACATACCTGACTAACAGGAAGCACCCCATTTACATAGGAGGACAACGTTCTTACCGTTGACCAGTCACGTCAGGGGTGCCACAGGGTAGTGTCCTGGGCCCCTGCTGTTCCTGGCTTAGAATAAAAATATTGTAAAGGTCTAAACGTCGCTTGCTAACATTCATTCCACACTTCATTCCTGGTGTGCAAATTCGACTGTTTGCAGATGACTGCATTTTGTTCAAAGAAAGTCTATCTCCGTGATCAAATCGAGCTAAATAACCTGAACAACATATTGAACTGGCACAGAGTGGGGGTTGGTTCTTAACACCGACAAAACTGTGTTGCTCCCTATTACGCGTAAAAAATACCTGTCTCTTTTACTTGCAGACTTGGTTCATCGTCGCCGACAAAAGTTGATAATTACAACTAACTTACCCTGGAATATACATGTTAATAATATTTGCTCATCAGCCTTTCGAACGATCTGCTTCCTAAAATATACACTCCAAACCACCCCCAGCAATGGTAAGCTACTACACTATTATTCGTTATTCAGCCCAAAATTAAAATACGCCAGTACAGTTTGAGACCCGCATACTCAGCTAAACACATTAAGTGCCTCGAAAGAATGCAAAAGAAAACAGTCTGGTTTCTTTAAAAGTTCTCACGATATGACTCTCAGTCGGAAATAATGAAAGCCAATGACATTGCTCTTTTTAAAACACGTCGAAAACAGTTCAGAATTGACTTTCTTTGAGTGATTCTTAACCACCATCTTTCGATAGATCCAACACCGTATTTATCACCCTTACTAACCAGGCCCACGAAGCCCCATCAGGCTAACACCTTATTTTGCTAGAAGTGACACTTATAATTATTCTTATTTTGCACGCACGTTCTCAAATTGGAACGAATTAATCTAGGCATCTTATAGTCTCTGTTAGTACTCCAAAGTAGCACAGTTGTACCATTTTACACCTAGGTTACTGTAGCGTTATTATTGCACTAATCTAGAAACAGATTCCGTTGTTTTGTATTAATTTGCAGTGTATTGTATCTAGGGTTGTTCGTTTTCAGATTTTTATATTTTTTTAAGTTCGGAGGGTAAAAATCGGGTGCTATTTTGCAAGCTGATAATTGGGGAGAAATCGTTTTTTTTTTTTTTTTGTTTAACCAATCCGAAATTCGGGGTTTTTAGGGTTAAATTCAGAAATGTACTAAGTAATACACTCGCTTTCTTTTAAAGCGAAAGCTTTACTAAACTAGTCGAGCAGAGTTTCGCCGTCGCCAGCAATTTGACCTTCATTTTACCGCAGCTGCGCCGTCGCATTGGCAATGCATCACGTGACTTGCCGCGCCGAGCTCCACCGTCGACGCGTGCTCTAGCCGACGCCCGCTTGGCGCATGGGCTCTCTGCAGCTGGGTCGCCACCTGACCATGCGACTCGCCGCGCGCCTGGCTAAGAGGAGCGCCCCGCTCGCTTAGTCAGTGCGAGCTTGGTCATGCATGAAAGCGAGGCCGGGCCGTGTTCTCTGAGCGTTGCGCGGGAGCGGAGGCTTTGAGCCGTCGTCGGCAGGCGGCGTCTGACCACCCCCTAATCACAGTCATGTCTAGCCACCGACCTAGGCCCAGCCGTCATACCTGGCTTAACGATGAGTGTATATCTAAGTATAACAATTACAGCTTTTTTATTTAAAATACTTTACAGGCCCCACTTAAGGGCATTGGGTAAGTGGGTACACAAAGTAAGTGTTTCAACAAGAGTAAACAATATAAATATTAATACAGGCAGTCGCTCGATAAGTAAAGCAAAGTTTAAAAAATGTTTGTCTAGCCTAAGCTTTAGACAGAGTAAACACGGTAACTACGTCATTGTCGGGCATCGAAGCACCCCGCCTGCCCGCTTCGAGCCGACTGCTCCGGCATTTCTCATCCGTTTGTCCCTTTGACGGGAAGGGAATAGGTGGTGTCGAAATCAACGTCCTATAGTTGAGTTCGCAAGGCGTATCGAGCTGGAAAAAATTCATAAGGTTGCACGAATTTCCCCATATCCCAGTCAAGCTTACTGTATGAATGCACTGGCACCCGTCTTGGTGGCTTAGGGGCTGTAGCGTTGTGTTGCCAAGCACGAGGTCGCGTGCTTGATTCCCGGCTGCATTTCCATGAGGGTGAGATGCAAAAACGGTCGTGTATTGGGTGCGCGTTCAAGAACCTCAGGTGGCAGAGGCCCGTCACAACAATCGGAACTCTCGTGCGCTTGCTACGTACGACCTCAGAGCTTGCTTAGGCTGTCAGTTGGACAGTATCTCGAAACTCTCACGCGACGTCTGTCATGGTTTGGGCTGTGGTAACCATCGCTAGCCACATTCATCTTGTTTTCTGTGACAAAACGCGCAAATATGGGCACTCGGACACACCCTAAATATATTCCAGAACCTCATTTGCAACCCTCGTCCGAGTGCTACTTAATCGAGTAGTCTTGGACTTCACAGCAGGACGGCACGCCATGCAGCGCAACAATCGAATAGCACATCCACACCACAGCAGTGGCATCGCGCTCTTACCCCGTATTTCATTCCAGCTGCGAAGGGGCCGGTGGACTACAGTTACCCAAACCCGCTGGACTTCTATGTGTAGACTCGAAAATGAAATCGAGCACTATACGAATGAAAATTCGCAGAACCCATCTGACGACGAATGTCGACGTTATTGCGATTAGCATAGAAGCAATGTAGCGGCTCATTGAATTGCCGCCGTCGAAAGCGTCATGAACGAGGCGTGCGTATGTCGCTGCATGGGCTGCTTTGTCGCGCATACCTCTGGACACACTGCTTCATCAAGCAGCGCCGCCTTGAAGTTCGGGCATGTGTGAAGGCATATATGTACATGAGTGTCTGAATATATATGATGCGGGTTAAATTCCGCCCTACTCCAGAGAAATTTTAAAGGTTTTTTTGGTAATTGAAGAGTGGCACATATCCTGTCACCCAAGTTGATGTCAAAGAAGTTCATTGAAAGGCGGCACATACCTTTGAGAGCACTGTGAACCATAACACATCCTGTACTCATGTAACACTGCCATTACCTCTCCTTATTTCCCCTACCCTCCAACTTCTTCCTTGAGTGCTTGGCTTCACTCGGACTCGGCGGATCATCAGTGGGCTTTAGCGGAACAAGCGCTCTTCTTTACTGGACCTTAGTGCCGGCCTAAAATTAAGTTTCTTCCTCCTCCTCCTGCGAACCATCTCTCGCGTGCGTGTTCATCAGATTCAATACTCTCCTTTTTATTATTTTACCGACTATTTCGTGTTGTGAATGACAATGTCCCACTGACATACGGAAACAACACAGCCGCGTGCAAATTCATTGGCAATTACACACCGGCTGTTATGTCATCATCACCATCAACGTATTTTATGTGTACCGCAGGACGAAGGCTTCTTTCAGTGATTTCAAATTAACCCAGTCTTGCGACAGCTGATGCCCACCTGTGCCTGCAAATTTCACCACCCCACCTAAATTTCTGCAGTCTTCAACTGCGCTGCTCTTAACTTGGCATTAATGGCGCTCTGGTTAAGTAGCAGGAATATAAAAAGATAACGTATAAACAAAAGCACAGTCATAATGGTGAGTCTCGCAAACATTTTGCGCATAGCGAAGAACCCAAGGGCTCCTTAGATTTTGCTGGGAGCCAAGCGGTCTCCTTATATAGAAACCCCTATAGTGCATGCGGCGATCGTTGTTTTGTTTACCTTATCCTTCGTCACACACTATTTGGTTCTGTTTCGTACTGATCGCTTTCACACCTCTAAGAAATTCGAAACAAGGAAAACTTACTCTGATGAAAACTGCTTTATTTTGTATGAAGGACAATAAATGTAAGTAAAAATTATTTACGCGTGTACATGTGGCAATAACGTAGGGAGAGCCTCGTCTCTCTTTCATCCATGTGGTGTGTCCAAAGTTTACGTTCTGTTTGCACACAATCTATGTCCCTAATTGTCTATGATGAGTAGATGATCCTCGGTCAGCGGTTCGTCATCGGGGCTTTCCAGCTCGTATGGCCACATGGGCACCGGTGTGCCCTTGACTGGATAGTCATCGGGGTCATGGGCTCCTGATGACTCGCTGTTGTTCACGTCACTGCCGGTGTCGATTCTTCCTCCTGTGTCACGTGGGATAATATCTTTGGTGGAAGCGAGCTAAACATATTCGGTGAAGTTCTTCAGCAGCACGTCGGTTCCAGAAAGCATCAAGAGTTCGGCTCACGTCAACAGTTGTATCTGGACAACAGGCGAAAATAAGAAGAATAAATGAAATCGTAAAGATTTAGTCATTGCTAAATTTGTTTTACAGCATTGCTGGTGACAATGACAGTGCTAACGGTACGTCTCATGTGCGGTAAGGGAACTGAAGTCGAGTATCTGGCGAAACCTCGTCTGGTCGGGAAGACTTGTGGCGACAACAGGAAACAGACGCCGAGCAAGGTGAAATTTGGATCGTTAACAAGGCTCCCGTGTGGGTGCCGAGATGTAAGTTAGGGAAAAAAAAGTTCATCTTGGTCGGCGTCTGTTTCGTCTTCTCACGGTAAATGAACTATACAACGCATGTACTTTGCATTGCTCTTTCAGAAAGTACAAGGCTGGCGTTCCAGAAAGTACAAGGCAGGCATTCCAGAAATATGTGAAACTTCCTAGCCTTAATTTCACAGAATATTCGTGTTAGTGTCAGCCTCGTTTGGTGCATAGCTGCGGTTTATTTGGCTTGCATCTCTCTATATCATAACATCACTGGGGCGTTTGGATCGGTAGCGTGAACAGAAAAGTTTTCATGCTTATAGAATGTGCTGCGGGAGACCGAAGGGCTATTAGCATGTGCTAATGCATGCCGTAATGATTTGTTTTTCCTATTTTAACGTATAATGTAAGAGCCACGTTCAATACAAATGTCGGCGAGGGTTATTGTGTGTCGGGTTAAGCAAAACATAAATTTACAGGAATCCGCCCGTTCATTTATTCATTATAGGTTGAGCAACCATACGGCAGTGCGTAGTGGAAGTATTCCTGGCCTAATGGACGGTCTGTTACACAATAGCATTGTCAAAGCAGATCTGGCCAGAGCCAGTGACACATAGCTCAATTAACACCTCTGACAACACAGCCCAACACACGAAAACACCTGTGCTATGCTCGGAGACTGCTATTCTCCCACAGCCATGCTCCCTACAGCCGGCCGATATTCCAGCCTGGTGGTAGAGCCCGGTTATATGGCGCCACATTTGCAGCTGTTTAACGCCTAAGTTAAAAAAAAAAAACATTATGGGGTTTTACGTGCGAAAACCACCATCTGATTATGAGGCAGGCCGTAGTGAGGGACTGGGGTTCTTTAACGTGAACCTAAATGTAAGTACACGCGTGTTTTCTGTATTTCGCCCCCCTCGAAATGCGGCCGCCATGGCGAGGATTTGACTCTGCGACGTCGTGGTCATCAGCTGAACACCATAATCACGGAGCAACCACGGCGGTTTAGAAAAGTGTATGCACAAGTTAGAAAACTGTATGCAGCGTAACGGTGTACCACTAAAATATGCAGCAACACAAAACACTGTTTGCATGTTTGCCTTTTGGAGTACTCATTCATCGCAGCATTTAAATGTTCGAAGACAACGAAGGAATAAGACAACGGAGATGCTGCAAGTTCTTTCAAGAAATTCAGCTGAAATAATCAGAACTGGGTTTGGCACGTAAAACCTCACAAAGAAGAAGCATGAAATAAATGGAAACGAATCTTCTGATGTAGGCTGGAATTGTGATTCAGGCGAGGCGAGTTTTTAACAAAAACATTAAGTGAGATGAGAGAGTTCAGGAGCGAGCAGAACACTTATTCATAAGCAAGCAAAAAAAAAGGAAAAGAAAAAAAAGCAATCAGGAGAGAAAAAAGTGGCGGGGTCCAAAGTACCAGAGCTGTATGAACACTTCATCGTGAATTTTCGTGAAGTGTTTATACAAAGTTCTTTTTATAATTATTCGAAAGTCCCGCATGCCCGCAATGGCCTCGTCATGCGGTATTCTTTAACAGCTCGTACGTCCTCTTTGAATTTAGAAAACAGCAAAACTTAGAGTAGTCATGTTGATGTAAAAAAACTTGTAGACCTTTCTTTTGCGTGCAGAAGTTGTATGGTATGTTGATGAACACCAATACACGCCGCAACTTCTTCAATAAAAAGTTATGGCCTTAGTGCATAAGCCATCTTATTCTATATGTTACGTCATTACTAGGGTCATCGACAAGAAAACATTTTTATTGCGTGGGCATTTATGCAAAAATCATAAAATATTTTTCGGTTTGTATTCGATTTGGTTTCAAAGGCAAAAGTGACACACTTTTAATGAAAATAACAAATACGGCCGAGGTGCTCTTGCCGCGTCGTAACCTAAAAAATTGTCTGTTCCGTTTAAACCTTAAACTGCATTTTTGTAAACCTGTTCATGTGCTCAACCGCGAGCGTGATTTAAGGTGCTCACTTTTACTATTTCGCTTTTGTGCGGACTATTTTATTACCTAATAATGTGGACACGGTGTGCAACACAGGTCAGGTAGTCGCTCGCAATATGACACAAACAGTCGTATTCAGCAAATTTATGCTAAAACGCGTGTTTAGACACGGCATGCAGCCTGTTGAATAACATTCCGGTGTTTTGTCTTAAGTGTATCCAAAGCACATATTGAAACCAGAAAGAAGCATAGGTACACTTTCAGAAAGTTATCGTGGAGAAGAGAACTCGGAGATTGATGTCCTGAAAAATTGCGCTAAACACGAGCATTCCAGAATTTCAACTAAGACTATCAATGCTCGTGCGTTTCACAACAAAACCGGACTTTTTCTAAGAAAGGCAACAAAAACCAGAATATCTACAAATCATGACAGCCAGTGAGTCACGTTGGGTCACTAGATGCCGGCACCCTTTTATTCTTCCCAGAGTTAACCAGCCCAAACTCTGCATGAAACAGTACTCCATTAACACCAACAAGAGCGAAACGCATTGGGTAGATGCTCAAACTACAGTGCCTAGAGTAAAGTATATTTTAAGCACTGTACACAAACGCCAATGCTTACCTTCATCAGCTTTCGCATCCTTGTGGTTTTCTTTGTCTCCAGCCATTCTAGATGCGTTGTCTTCTTTGAAGATAGCGTTCGACTTTGCGCCATCGCTTCCGCTTGCTGCTTCCGGGTCGGCACATTGTACACGCAGGTTGACGCCGGCAGCAAGGCGCTTGATTAGGAAATGTGCCCTAAAGGCAACCGATCTTATTTGCAGACGCCGTAAAATACGCCGTTGTTTGGGACCTTTATAATAGGCGTGCAACTTGTAGGATGTGGAATGCAGCAGGTAGGCCGCAAATTCACTGGGAGTAATCACGTTTGACATCTTCCACTTCGCAGACGATGAAGCCGCTTGTCAATTGTTTTCCGAGATAAGCGTGAACTCCTCGTATCGGCAGAGCTGGTTTCAAAGAGCTGAATATTGTCGTAGTTTGCATACAATATGCGGTTTGCACGAGCGCAATATGGATGCAATTTTTGAAGTTCTCTCAGGTGATGGAAATGAAGGCGGTATAACAGACTTGTCTGTAGTAGAGCACTGCATGGACTCGGGCTTACCCAAAAGCCCGGGCCCGGCCCGGCCCACGGGCTGGGCCGGGCCAGGAAGAGCAGTTTTTTCACGGGCTCGGGCCAGGCTCGGGCACGGCGTGCGCTTTTTGACCCGGGCCCGGGCCGGGCTCGGGCTTTCTGTGAGTTATTCTCGGGCTGCTCAACTCTGAAAAACATGTATTTTTCGGTCTCGGGCCGGGTTCGGGCCGGTTTCGAGCCGGGCTCGAGCCGGGCTCGGGCTTAAGGTAAAGGGGTGGCGGGCCGGGCCGGGCGGGTAACGTAGATTATTTCCGGGCCCGGGCCGGGCCCGGGTCTCGCCATCAAAGTTTTGATCGGGCTCGGGCGGGCCGCCCAATGTAAAAACGGGCCCGGGCCGGGCCCGGGCCACAAAAATCGGCCCGTGCAGTGCTATAGTCTGTACAACCGTACTCTACCGCATAAAAGACGAGAGGAATGTGTAGACCGACTGCTCGTAGATAAAGAAAGGAAGCTTTAAGTATCTCGATTGGCTGAGATCCTGACACGAACATTCGCACACCTCGTGCATGTGGGACAACTGGTAGAGTCCAGAGGCAATAATAATTTATTGTCTGCCCCCCGCAGGGGCGTCTGCGTCAGCAGGCGTTTGGTGAGTTGCGCCACCACGTACCCGAGCACATGAGGGTCGGACCCTCCCGCGTGTAGCCGTGCGTGGCTTAGCCGTGTCTGGGGAAAGGGGGATCCTGGAGGTTGAGCTGATGCCGGGTGTTCGGACCTTTAAGGCCCCCCGGCGGAGGCAACACACCTCTTCGGCCTCTGCTTCACATAGACGGCACCCCCGGACTGACCCACCCGGGGGAAATCGGCAGTCGCCTTTTCCTGTCTCTCTCTCCTCAATCTTCGTCTTTCTCTCTGACTTTCAATCTTTCCTGTCTCCTACTCACTTCCTTTTACTTCTGATCTTCTGGGCGGCAAGGGTTAACCTTGTGTGGGTAGCCAACCTTGGATATTCCATATTTGGTTATAGTGGTAACGTACAGCTGGCGTCTGCAGGTCTTATGTTTACAGGCACTGCAGCGTCCCCTAGTAGGACTCCATGGTGGGTGGCTGGCGTTTCTGCCGAAACATGAATATTTTATGGCTAATTCTTTTCCCGCGCTTTCTGATCGCCCCCAAAAGAGGGGGCGCACCGAAGAAGTTTTTAAATTTTTTGGCCGACAAGTTGAAAACTTTCCACGCTACCACGTGGTACACAGTGAGAAAACTGAAAAGACCGTGAGAGTGATCTCACCCTTTATCGTTGCCAAGACTCTGACAGAGACTATAGGACCAGGTTACAAGGCGACGAGAATGGCCAGCGGTGACCTCCTCCTGGAACTCCGCGATAAGAAACAACATGATAAACTACAGAATCTAGTGTCGTTTGGAGACTTTCCTGTGACTGTGACCCCGCACCGCACAATGAACACCACCCGCGGTGTTATTTCTGATGACGACCTGTTGGAGCTCACCGAAGATGAACTTTTGGAAGGATTCAAAGAGCAAAATGTTTTGACTGTAAAACGAATCAAGATGAGGCGCGATGGCAAGGAGCTAAAGACAAAACATATAATCCTCACTTTTGGTTCTAGTGTTCTACCCGAGACCATTGAAGCCGGATACATTAAATTACGTGTCAGGCCATACGTGCCAAACCCTCTTCGATGCTTCAAATGCCAAAGATTCGGCCACAGTTCGCAGAACTGCCGAGGCCGTCAGACTTGTGCGAAATGCAGTGCCACTGAGCATCTCTCTGAATCATGCGAAAACTCTCTCCACTGTGTGAACTGCGATGGGGAGCACGCCGCATACTCGCGGTCGTGCCCATCCTGGAAAAAAGAAAAAGAAATTGTAACAATTAAAGTAAAGGAAAATCTAACTTTCAAGGAGGCACGCAGGCGGGTATCCTACCTGCCAAAGAAAACTTTTGCCGAAGTGGCGCGTCAGGGGGCAGCGTCGCAACGGCTTCCGGCGGCTGTCCGGCCCACACACAGTGAGCCGGCAGTGACGCCATCCGCCCCCCCGGCGGCTGCAGCTCGCGCTGCTCCGCCAACTCACAAGAAGGGGCCATCGACCTCCGGGCTGGTGGCCTCAAGGGCCTCGTCCCTCGAAACGAGGCCTTCCCGTCAAAACAACCGCTCGCAAGAGCGCGTGTCCAGCGCCTCGCAAGAGGCGATGGACACAACTTGCCAGACAGCGCCGCAAGCGCCAAAGGAGCCGCGAGAATCTCGCGATCGCTCCAAAAAAGAAAAAGCCCGCATCACAGGGCCCGACAAGGGCTCTGTAAGTTAAATTAGTCTCTTTTTTAAACACACAGCACAAAAAACACTTCCAACATGAATACACAAATAATACAATGGAACGTCAGAGGACTCCTACACAACCTCGATGACGTCAAAGAAATCCTACACAGGTTTAATCCTAAGGTGCTGTGTGTTCAAGAGACACACCTTAAACCTACACAATCAAACTTTCTCCGGCAATACGCCATTTTTCGTAAAGACCGCGATGACACAGTCGTGTCTTCCGGTGGTGTGGCTATTGTAGTCGATAGAGGTATTGCCTGCCGGGAATTAAAACTTCGTACGCCCCTAGAGGCAGTTGCTGTCCGAGGGGTGTTGTTTGACAAGCTAATCACTATTAGTTCCATATACATCCCTCCCAGCTATCCACTTAATAAAACGGAATTTCAAAACTACATAAATGAGCTTCCGGAGCCATACATAGTTCTCGGAGATTTCAATGCTCATAGCACCTTGTGGGGAGACACGCGTTGTGATGGAAGAGGTCGCCTAATTGAAAACTTCTTTTTTTCCTCGGGAGCATGTTTACTTAATAAGAAAGAGCCAACGTACTACAGCGTGGCGCATAATTCATACTCCTCCATAGATTTGAGTATCGTGTCGAGTACACTAATTCCGTACCTGCAGTGGTCGGTTCTGAAGAACCCCTTTGGGAGCGACCACTTTCCAATTATACTAAGCTTAACAAAACAAGATGGTTGCTCGCCACATGTTCCCCGATGGAAGGTTAACTCTGCTAACTGGCAACTTTTTAATGAAATAACATATTTAGGCCGGGATGACATTGCGTCTCTTAACATAGACGATGCTGTGGCGTATATAACACGTTTTATCACTGACGCTGCAGAAAGGTGCATACAACAAACTAACGGACTAGCTAATAAGCGTCGCCTGCCTTGGTGGAACGAGGAATGCCAAAAAGCACGTAAAAAGCAAAACAAGGCTTGGGGATTGTTTCGCAACTCCCCAACAGCCGAAAACTTGATTAATTTTAAACAAGCAAAATCGCAGGGCAGGAGAACGCGCAGACGTGCTAAAAGAGAGAGCTGGGAAAAGTACATCTCCAGCATAAACTCGTATACAGATGAAACGAAAGTCTGGAATAGGGTGAATAAATTAATAGGTCGGGAGTCACATCCCCTACCCTTAGTAAATAGCCAAGGTGATAGCCTGGAAGACCAGGCGGATACTCTAGGCAAACACTTCGAATATGTATCGAGTGAATCGCACTATACACAATCTTTCCTGAAGTTCAAAGAACGCGAAGAACGGCAGCCCCTTAATCGCAAAGGTTCATCAAATGAGGCTTACAACCGACCATTCAGCTTAGCCGAACTTAAAGCATCTCTCGCTTGTTGCAACAACTCAGTGCCAGGTGGCGACCGTATCATCTACGAAATGATTAGGTACTTACACCCCGAAACACTGACAACACTCCTCTCTCTCTTTAATGCCATGTGGGCGGCTGGATATATTCCTTCCTTGTGGAAAGAAGCTATAGTCATCCCGATTCTTAAACAAGGCAAGGACCCGTCTTTAGCTAGCAGCTACAGGCCAATAGCGCTAACAAGCTGCCTGTGCAAGTTGTATGAAAAAATGATAAACCGGCGCCTAATCTGTTTCCTAGAAAATGACAAAATACTAGACCCCTTCCAGTGTGGCTTCCGAGAAGGTAGGTCAACAATAGACCACCTTGTTCGCATCGAGGCAAACATCAGAGATGCGTTTATACATAAACAGTTTTTACTTTCGGTCTTTCTAGATCTAGAGAAAGCGTACGACACGACATGGCGCTTCGGGATTCTGCGAGATCTTTACGCGATGGGGGTCCGTGGAAATATGTTAAACACAGTCGAAAGCTACTTGTCTAACCGGACGTTTCGCGTAAGAGTGGGCAATGTTTTATCTAGAACATTCACCCAGGAGGCTGGCGTGCCACAAGGGGGTGTGCTTAGTTGCACGCTCTTTATTGTAAAAATGAACTCCCTGTATACAGTTATTCCACGCAGCATGTTTTATTCTGTGTATGTCGATGATGTACAGATAGGTTTCAAATCATGCAACATTGCTATCTGCGAACGGCAGGTACAGCTTGGATTAAACAAACTGTCTAAATGGGCTGATTTAAATGGATTTAAAATAAATGCAAAGAAAAGTACGTGCATACTTTTCTCAAACAAAAGAGGCATGACACCAGTGCCAAATCTCACGATTAATCAAGAGGAACTATCCGTGAGCAGTGAACATAAATTCCTGGGAATAATTCTAGACTCAAAGCTCACCTTTATCCCCCACCTTAAATATTTGAAGGCAAGGTGTCTGAAGACGATGAACCTTTTAAAAATTTTGTCGCGCGCAACATGGGGTAGTGACCGAAAATGCCTACTGAACTTGTACAACAGTCTTGTCCGATCACGCCTTGATTACGGGGCTATAATTTATAATTCCGCAACGCCAAGTGCATTAAAAATTCTAGACCCCGTTCACCATCTGGGCATCCGCCTCGCGACCGGTGCTTTCCGAACAAGTCCGATCCACAGCCTCTACGTAGAGTCGAATCAGTGGTCACTTCATCTGCAGCGTTCATACAATAGTTTACATATTTTCTTAGAGTACACGCGAACATTGAACATCCCTCTTATTCAACCATAAACGACATGACCACTGCCACACTCTTTCAAAATCGACCGGCATCGAGAAAACCGTTCTCTTTGCGTGTGCGGAATCTTAGTGAGGAAATGGGTGTTCCGTTGCTTGAACACTGTCTTATGGCTCCAGCGAAACTGTTACCGCCGTGGCAGTGGCAGCTCATAGAGTGTGACACATCATTCGTGGAGGTCACTAAGCACGCACCAGAGGCACATATCAAAATGCATTTCCTTGAACTCCAGTCCAAGTACACATGCACAGAGTTTTATACAGACGCTTCTAAGTCACGTGACGGGGTGTCGTATGCAGCCGTCGGCCCATCCTTCTCGGAATCCGGTGTACTCCACCCGGAAGCAAGTATCTTTACGGCTGAGGCCTATGCTTTATTGTCAGCTGTGAGGCATATAAGGAAATCTGAACTTCAAAAATCAATCATATTTACAGACTCTCTAAGTGTCGTAAACGCTTTAAAATCACCCTGTAAACAGAAAAATCCTACACTCATTGAGCTCTATTCCGTACTGTGTAGAGCATATGTATCTAACCAGCATATCATTATATGCTGGGTACCTGGCCATAGAAGCATTGAGGGTAATGTGCTAGCTGACCGAATGGCTACGTCAATAACATCGCACGCTACTAATCCTTCAGCTGCTGTTTCTGCAACAGATTTGAAACATTTCTTCCGTAAGAAATTGCGAAGCCATTGGCAACGTCTGTGGGATGCACAAACAAATAATAAGCTTCACTTGATTAAGCCACAGTTAGGTTTCTGGCCCCCCGTAACGAAAACACGACGAACTGATGTCCTATTCTGTCGTCTCAGAATAGGTCATACATTTGGCACCCATAGTTTTCTGTTAACCGGGGATGAACCACCAACCTGTGGTAGATGTGGTAAGAGGCTAACCGTCCTCCACGTTCTCCTGGAGTGTCGGGATGCCGAAGCAGATAGAAAAAAACATTTCCCTTTAGCTTACCGCTATCATGTCCCTCTGCATCCCAGTATGTTTCTTGGTGAGGAACCACTGTTTAGCACTAAAGCAGTCCTCGCTTTCTTAAATGACGTGGTACTGCATGTTGTAAGCCCAACAAATTCATAGTGCATCCTCTCTCCAGAGGATGCCGCTGTGATGGTAGTTTTGTATAAGCACATGCCTCCAGGCCCTTGTGATTCAAGGGCTCTGTTTAGGCAGTAGTGCTTCTTTCCAACTACTACATCTTAAATATTTTAAATATCGTGTCATTCTTTGTCAGTGCATTCTTCATTTCATAGTACACCTCATTAGTCATTGCCATGATTTTAGTGCATGTATATTTTACGCATTTTACAGCGATTATTTTTAGGCCCCTTTACAGCCACACTTCATCTACTTCTCAGAATTCATCGCTCCACTGCACACTCACAAACACTGGCATGGCGCTCTTTGGCCATAACTGGCCCTTGCGCCATAAAACACCACACATCATCAATTTATTGTCTGCCGCTGTCAGAGTGGCATTCCCCAGAAATTTGCCCTCCCCCTCCCAACATCCTTGAAAATAGAGAGATTTAGACTATGGTGCCCAAGCGCAGGGGAAACACAAAGGGCCGGGCCTGCAAAAAAAAAAAAAAATGACCAGCTAGCACAAAAGAGCGCGAAGAGCCCACAATCGAGTTCGTGACCCTCAACACTTGGGTGTGGCTTGGGTAACTTATTCTAAAACTATCTTTGAACAGTTCAAAATGTCTTTACCCAGAAATCAACCGGTGTGTCAAGGACGAGCGTTGCACTTGCCGCATTTTCAAACGCAGAGGCATAGCCAATAATTTTTTTCCCGCGGGCCACGCCTTTGTTTGGGGGAGGAGGGTGTAGCATGCGGGTGCTGTCGAAGGTCACTATCCCACCCAACAGGAATTTCCTTGTTGTTATGGCGGTCATAGTTCTCCGCACACCAAACGTGGCCATCGATTAGGAGTGTATTGTTGTCATTGAAGAAAGAGATATAAGGAGAGACTATTCAGGGAAGAGGCGGCACCGGGCTCCACGAAAGTAATGACCAAGTTGTTGAATTTGAACAATACTTTCTTCTGGTTGTCTGTGGTCAAAGTTACATTGTCCGAAAATACCTTTCTCAGCCACGTGGTGTTATTTTTTCGAATGACGAAATTTGGCACGACTTCAAGCGTCCCCTTTTCTTTGTGTTTTGGTGTTGCTGACCACAAATCCCACCACTGGCAGTGATCGATGCGCTAATTTTGGTGTTCGTCGCTGCTTCCCTGCGAAGGGCGGTGTATCCGTCACATGCCATAAATATTGTATTTCCCGTCGGCGAAAAACGCATCATGTCAAACGGCGGTCAAAGTTCTAGAACAAGCAGAAATACCGCCACAGTACGACGAAAAACGCAGAATACTCGACACCGCAGAAACAGGCGCTTCTGCGTGTGGTCCATCATTTCAAGTCCTTCCCACGCTTGAAGCAGGCGCATGGTGCCACTGCAAATACTCGCGTTCAATAATGAGCGTAATGTTTAGTTTTCTCATTCCTTCTGAACTGATCGCTTCCTCTCAGCAGAGACAGTGCCGGAGGCCTATGTCGTTGCTGTGGCCTCAAAATAACGGCTTATAAGCTATAACCACAAGGGAGATTGCTGGAGCTAATGAGCGGAAAAAGAAACCAACATTCCATAAGGGCACATTGCGTAACACAAGTGCAGCGAAATTTAGATAGAGAATACTTCCGGAAAAATGTTACTGCTTTACAGTCACCACCTCAAACAGCGCTCATTACAGATTCTTCGATGCACTAATGTATATAGTTGCAGCTATTATGGACCTTTCTAGTAACCGACAGACCGATGGTGGCGCTGTGTCTGCCACTGCTTTCTTTTGTTTGCTACTTCCTAGCTTCCTGTTCAAGGTAAATATAGTTGGGCCTCTAATATAAAGTCATAATTGCTGGTTTATTGTTTAGGTAAAGAAAGAAAAATCAAAGGAAGTAATGCACTTCTGACCACAGTCACTGTCTAGGGCTTGCTGTCACCTGAACAGCGGTCAGCAGTTGTAGGGTGAAAACACAGGGAGAGAGGATAGAGAAAAGAAGAGAAATATTTGGTTTTATATATGTGTTAGCTTTTCGAGGTTGGTATGAGGCAGAGGAGCTGGAGAGTGGCCAAAGAACGGTGACAAAAAGAGCCGGGCGTGTTAACAACAGTGAATGGTTTTTTCTTTCTTTTTTTTGTGCCAGGTTCAGTCTTTCCGTAGGCTTTTAAGTTAGACACAGCCGCATAGACATCTGGCAGTGAAGCCAATAGGATAATTAGGAAACATGCCTGTGATTGAAATTGAAATGTAGAAATAAAGTGGTGACAAAATTAAATGCTGACGAAAAACTAAATTGCCTGCCGGTGGTAGCCAAACTTAAATCCTCTGCATTACGAGTGTGAACAGCGGTTCTCCGTCAGCTTGTATGGAATATTTTTTGTATGTCGACAAGATATGACACTGAAAATATTAGCCAGTGCCATTCATGGGCATGTGTGATGTGGGGTGCGCGACGGTGATATTTGTGGTGTGCGACAAGGTGCGGTGCATTTCAAACAAGAAGCAGACGACAAGGAGAGCGCGCGCCGCTCTACCGCGCCGCGCCGAAAACGACGACGCCGAAGACCGTCCGGCGCATGAACACGCGGCGCAAGAAAAGAAATCAAAAGAAAGAAAGCCAATCCAATCGCAAAGGAACACGGAGCCTCGAGCAGCCAATGAGATATCGACGAGTCGAAAAGAGCAGCAGAAAAAGGAGCCGCGCTGGCAGTAGGGGGAGGAGTTCCAGAAGCGGCACCAGGACAAGGTCGGCCACCGGATCAGGAGTTGAAGACGGCCGTCGGGTTCCGGACCCGAGCCACCAGGACTTCATCCGGCCGGGGCCTCCTGCCAACCCATTCCTGGGCGCCGCCACTCCATCCATTCGAGAACTGCTGCCCGAGGCCGGCGAGCGTCTGCGCCCGTGGGCAGAACGAGAGCAGTCGGGCTACGGGCCCGAGCTCCACGACCAGCTGCCCGGCCAGGACGCCGCCGCCGTCAACCCCTGCTGCCAAGCCGCCTGCCTTCCCGGGCATCGTCACTCTGCCCGATAATCGACTGCTGCTGCGCGAGGCCGGTGAGCGTCTGCGTCCGTGGGCAGAACGTGAGCTGTCGGACTACGAGCCCGAGTGCCACGATCAGCTGCCCGACCAGAACGCCACCACCGTCGACCCGTGCTACCGAGCCGCCTGTCATCTTGCACCGAGCCAGAGCTGCCACGCTCTGGCAGCCTGTACGACGTTCCGACACAACGTCTTTTGGTGAGATCAACAACGCTTATCTCGTCTGATCTTTGTCTCCAAGCACCGCACC
The DNA here is from genome assembly GCF_013339745.2 of Dermacentor silvarum. Taxonomy (NCBI): domain Eukaryota; kingdom Metazoa; phylum Arthropoda; class Arachnida; order Ixodida; family Ixodidae; genus Dermacentor; species Dermacentor silvarum. The sequence continues at coordinate 158,114,970 of NC_051156.1, forward strand.
GCGTCGCGCACCACACATATCACCGTCGCGCAGTACACATCACAGCATGGCGTCCCTGTGGTTCTTTCTGCGCCAAAAAGCTCGCTGGGTTATGCCCGAGGATCAGCCGAAAAGGAGCTCGATGAAGCTCTTGCGCAATGAAGCATGCTGAAACTTTCGTGGCATATCAAATCCCGCTCAAGTGCGGACGAGTACATGTGGGCCAAACAGGGAGCTGCGTGAATGAAAGCGCAGGGGAGCTTACGTTATCAGTTCGGAAAAGAGAAGGAACGAACTTGCCCACTCATTGCATTGCACGCAAAGGATATGCGCCACTGTTCAAGAACACTAAGATTCTAGGCAGGAGCAACAACAAAATAGCCCGTGAGCTTTTAGTACCTTTTGCATCCAGGAAAAGGGCGTTGACTGCGTAAGTGACCCTTCTGTTACCTTGTATTCGTCAAAAACCAATTTCGTGCGGAGCTTTTGTTGACTTGAGGCACACTTCATTTGTCATCTCCCCCCCCTTCCTTTTTTTTGGCATGTGTTAACACTGCCAATGTATGCAGCTTCAAGACGAATAAAACCAGTTGATTGTAATATAATAATAATAATAATAATAATAATAATAATAATAATAATAATAATAATAATAATAATAATAATAATAATAAATTATTATTAATAATGCTTATTTTTCATCATCACACTGATGAAGGAAGCTGTAGGTAAAAGCTGTTCTTCGTAGAGGCAGCTTGACAAAGGCCCACAGGTACCTTTGTACAGAACAGTCAGCAGCGGCAATTACAATAAAATTCAACATACAGCAATTTCTATTAAATGCAACACACAGCAAATCTGCTTAAATAAACAGAGAAATATCTCAGTCTCATAATCATACAAAGAACAAGATAAAGATGAACAAAGGGTCAATGTAATTTAAAAATCTAGCATATGCAGCTTTCGCAATTCGATCGGTGTGCATTGAAGAAAATCTATACCAGCTTTCGCATATTTGTTCAGTAATGTAGGTATTATGTAGGATCACTTATCTTCGGGGTTGTCACTTTCCACGGTTCTTTATTTCGTGTATGAAACGTTGTAATGTTTTGGTGTAGATGACAAAGGGTCGTATAGAAAATGTCGATTTTCTTTCAATTCGCACCTTATCGCTACAGGTAATTTGAAAGTGTAGAGGGTATGAACAGGTAAAATTCCAGCCTGCTGAAACACTTCACCCGTGTAGACATCATACGGTAAGTTAAAAAGCATTCGTATATATTTCTTTTGCATCAGGTGTAATTTCTGCAAGTTCGTAGAAGTTATGGAGCCCCATACCAGAAAACAATAGGTGTGGATTGAATAAGAAAGTGATTTATAAAATAAAAGCTTTACTTTAAATGGTAGCACTGATTTGAAGCTATATATCATACCAACAACGCGCGATAACTGCTTCAGTACACTGTCGATATGTTCGTTCCATAGCACATTGGTTGAAAACGTAACTCCCACAATTTTTATATGGTTTTCCAGCTCAATTTCTGTGTCACCATACGTAAGACGCAAAGTAGCGTTTATTGGCTTATTTTTTTGTCTAAATAATACCGCCTTTATTTTAAATTAGTAAAACATGACCAGTTTTCTTTACTTTCGCAAGCATCTCGTTAATTTTTTCCTGGAGTGTTATACTGCCTTCAGCCGCAACAAATATGCTGATATCATCGGCGTATAGAACGCATATGGCGTCGAGATAAATGCGAGTTAGGTTATTTATGTAGGCTATAAAAAGAAGAGGCCTAAGGATGCTTCCCTGCGGTACGCCCATTGAAATAGACTTCAGCTCCGAGCAGTTTCTGTTAATCTTCACTATCTGTTTGCGCTGTAATAGATAAGATTTCATTAAGTCGAGTGGATGGCCACGAATACAATTGCAGTGTAACTTCTAAAACAACCTAGAATGGTGAATATGATCAAAAGCTTTGCTAAAATCTATGTACATATCTAGCACGACATGTTTGTTTTCAAATTGGGATAGAATGAACTCTTTTGCTCAAGTAGTGTCATTTGTGTAGATCGGTGTTTTCTGAATCCAAACTGAGTAGGTGAAATCACACTGTTTTTCAAGGAATTGGCACAGTTGACGGTCCATAAGTTTTCTAACTCTTTCGAAAACACAGGCAGTATGGATATGGGCCTATAGTTTCTAACATAATTTTTGTCCCCCTTTTTGTACAGAACTCTGACTTTTGCTACCTCCATTCGTTCAAGAAAAAATGCACTCCACAAACAAAGCTTAAAAATATGAGTGATATAAGGGAGAAGAATATCCAGCGCATATTAGATGGGTCTAATCTGCATACCCTTAACATCACGAGACGAACTATTTCTAAGTTGCGAGAAAACGAAATAGACATCTTGTTCCACTACAGGCTCAAAAAAAACATGGAATGTGAATGTGTATAAGAAAGAAATTGAATAAACTCATTAGACATCACGTCATCTGTAACATTCACCAAGTAGTCATTAAGTCTATTTGCAAGTTCGACTCCTGATGTTTTGTTTCCGTTGATTGTAAGGTTTTCTACATTTTGCCGTGATGAAGTTCGGTTCAGAAATAAATTCAGTTTTTTTCCACAGGACGTCAGTCTTTTCTGCGCTTGCTTCTATTTCTGTGTGTATATAGTGCGATCTGCGCTAATTTCCTTATTTAAGCGATATGTGTACGTCTATTTTTCTGTACGTTTGAGCTTTTTCCAACTACTTCGTTTTTCCTATGTTCGTACTTTTGCTTGAGCAACTCTTCCTTACATATATCCACTCGAGGCCATGACGGTTTAAGTAGAAAATCCTCTTCGGCGAACGTCTTGGTGTCCACCAAGAATTAAGCCAGTCAGTGCCGCGTGTTCTTGTTTACTGAATTTTCAAGCGATAAATTATACCAACAGCTCCGCGCAGTGCGTCGAACTAGAATAAAGAACAAGTTGAAAGCACCCCCACACCCCAGACACAAACACCCAACCCCCCAATGTCCGCCCCCAATCGCCCTCCCCACGACACAATTGAATTTTCACGGAAAGATGTGCGGCTTACAATCGATTTTCCTTCACCCTTTTGTGTAGGTGATGGAGAAAAAACGCAGAAAAGAAAGCAGAGGGTTTATAAGGCGATTATTATTATTATTATTATTATTATTATTATTATTATTATTATTATTATTATTATTATTATTATTATTATTATTATTTGATTTGAAAACATATACACAGAAAAGAGAAAGCGAGAAGCAAGGCTGGCAACTGCCACCAGAAGGGGCACAACGCCTGCCTACTCTTCGGAAAGGACGAGAGAAACATAGAAGGAAAGATAGGAAGGAGGGGAGGAAAGGAAGAGCGAGACGACAAATCTCAAAGAATAAAGTAAAACATACAGTAGGGCCCGTCCCTGCAGGTCAAGCTACTAAAGAATGTAATGGAGAATGCACACGAGTTGAGTGCCACGCAAGAGCTTTGAGTACCTGACACTGAGTACAGTCCACTGCCTTCGTCTGCGTACTCCACATCGTGCTCGGAAGATCGTGTTCTCACTCGTGAAATTCTCTCCCGTGACGACAGATGCAGTGCACCGACCAACTCACACTTCTCTATCGCGAGGAAATTGAGAAGTCATGATCAACGACAGCGTCAAATCTGCTGATGGCCGAGGAAATAGCCAGGAGTCCTGCACAGTATCAATTGCACTCACCAAAATACCCTATCCACCGATGAAAAACGGCTCATGGACGGCACGTGAATGCGAAAAGCCTTTACCAGAATGTGAGTGCAAAGTTTTATTGTTACCATTTACATTGTGAAAATTTTGTGTACCAGCTATAACGCTGGCATTTGGGCGCGGGCTCATGAAATACAAAGGGAATGAATAAGTTGGGAAGGACAGACGCAAAATTAAGTTTCTCTCCCAATTATGTGTGTGGCAAAATATCGAGCGAACTTGCCCGGAGTGTCGTCTCATTGTAACGACTTTTCATTTTGACGCTCTGCAGCCATTACTCAATATAGCGTTGTACACGATTTTCATCAAAACTGCAAATCTTCTGTTGACGTTTAACAGAGAGATCTAGAAAGAAATGTCCAAAGATTTCTCTCGCTCTTCATTATTCAGTGGCAGTTCTCTGAACTGTGTTGTTACAGTAAGAAGGTAAAGGATACATCGCTCATCGATACATACCATGTTCCGCTTTATATGCCCAATCTACGTATTCTGTGTCTTTAGAAGGGGTCATTTATATGTCAATCACACTAGCGATCTGGTTGGCTTCCCCAAAGTCATCAAAAATAATTTGGGCATGCCACTTCACTAGGCTTCATTTAATAGTGAGTTTGTGTATTTGTAAATATGAAATGGAAATGCAAGAGATATTGGGCGTTTTTTTAATACACATTTTCCCTAGAGAACCACCCTTCCAGCTTCACTATCAGATCCGCTGACAAAATTAAAATAAATTGTGGTGTTCCACGTACCAAACCCACGATCTGATTAATATGCGCGCCGTAGTGGGGCACTCTATATTAATTTTTACAGGGGTGCTTTGACGTGCACCTCAATGTACACGAGCGTTTTTTTTGTATTTCGACCTTATCAAAATACAGCCACTGTGAGTTCCGCTTACGTTGACGTGAACGACCGAAGTGGCGTTGGACATTTGTCGCGCCCACAAGAAATTGGGGCATCCTGCTGCAATAATAGTGCCCAAAGCTAAATAAAAAAGAATGAAAAGAAACAGCAGGAGGTATAATGTTACTGCTGGTGGAAGAAAGTTTAGATGACACCGCGCTGACCATAAATCACACTTTATTGTGCGTCATCTTAAGTACGGAACAATAATCTGGGCAGAAAGCATAACAACTCTAATTCATCACAGCCAACTGCTGTCGGCATGTGGTCACTCATTCGATTAAACATCGTGCTTCACTCGATTGTTGTGATATAGAAGCACACTAAGACATAAATCACTGTGTGCTAAAAAAATGGTTTGCTAATATCTATAGCATGTTGCTCCGTGTAGCGTTGGCGTTCTAAGAAAGTTCAATGTGTATAGATAGGGATTGCAACTGTTTTTTTTTTCTTTGTGTCCTTTGACTTTATTTTGTGGGTAGAAAATTGCAAATATTCGTGCTATGAGACTGTCGCGCGAATACCACTTTTCTTTCTGCTTTTAGTATTGCTTACCCTGCGGCAAGGCGTTTACGGTACCACTAATAGAGCCAACACCTTCTTTAAGTTCATATTATGAAATAGAGTTGCAAGCCATAGCGCCATGTCCATTCATATGAACAAACAGTTTGCATGGCCTGCACTTTCAATCTAGCGAGTGCTGAAGAACAACGAGCCTATGGCGAACTGGCTCGTGCACAAAGTCAAATCAAAGAGTGCGGGTCAACGTTTTTATTGACTGCATTTATTATTTAGCGACACGCGCTCATTATTATACATATATACTCATACATGGCGCTAGCTGCACCAAATTATACTGGCAGCTTTGAGGACAGTGGAAAAAAATATCTGTAGGATAAAATAAAGTTCACTGTCAGTCTATTTGTCTGTTCCGTAGAAATCAGTGAAAAGTAACTAACTCGGTGTAAGTTTAACAAGTGCAAATAAACAGTTATGTGCACCTACGGTGTATAATATGCAGAAAAAACGTGAAGAGCGGATGTGGCTAATCGTTTGTGTATTTTATCGTTACTGTGTGCAGTTGAAGCCTGTGCACCTTCATTGAAAAGGAGGAATACTCAAGACTTTCTGCTGCGCGAAATTGTCCACTACGGAAAAGAGACATTCGACCGGAGGATGCCGTCTATTCTAACATGCAGCGATGGCTCCCCAGCTAGAAAGCGTCGAACAACTGGTGGCCGCCTACCCCGTGAACATTATGCGTGATTGGCCGCCGGGCGTGAAGAGAGGGCTGTGTACGATCTCGGCTTGAGCCCTGCAGAGTACCCGCAAACATCCGTGTGGGGTTTAAGCGCCCATCTTCCGAGACTTTCTACGTACGGCGTGTTCACCTACGACGTGCGCCTTGAGTGAGAGTTGGAAAGCCTTGCACGAAGCACGACCAGCTGATCTATAGTGATCGAGGACAGAGCAACGCTTGGGTGCAGAGACTGTTTGGGGTTGCCATTTCGCTTAGTGGATTCCACGTCTGTTTGTTACAACTGAATTTATGACTCGTTCTATCTATTGCGCCTAGCAAGAAACAATGAGAAAAAGAGAAATAATAGGTCTTCATGTATAGAAATTGTTATCGGAGTATGTGACCAGTGAAAATAAAGAAATATTTTACTTACTTTGTTACTTCTTGTTGACCTTGACAAAGCCGGTTTAGTTTGTCGGTGGACGATTTAGGTGGCTGTGTCGGCAGAATATTCTTGTGCAGTGAAATTGCTTTGTCCAGAGAGAGAGAAAGAAAGCAAGAGAAGGCCGAGAGGTTAACCAGATGGATATTGGTTAACCTGGATATTGGATGTTGGTCCAGTTGGTTATTGTGCACAGAGAAGCGGTTAAGGGGAGAAAAGACAAGCATATAAGTAGAAAAAAAAACATCACACGTTGTGATGATCTCGAAACCTGGCAAGAAAACTCCAAACATAAAATATCCGGCGAATTTCTTTAACATCGCGTGTCGGGAAGCTGATGGAGCACGTAATTCTTACGCGTCTCCAAAATTACTTGGAGGCCCGCGGGCTGTATCGAGTCTCTATGATTGGGTTCATACCGCGTCTCTCAACGCAGAACCTCCTGCTCCAAATTAAGCATCATATCCTCCACGGTAGGGGCCGGGGTACATGACTTAAAGCCATCTTGGGCTTGGACCTCACGAAAGCCTTTCACAACATAAAACACAGTGCGGTTCTGGAGAATCTCCGGGATTTAGGATGGGCGATATTGAATATTTCCCTTTCTGCGAAGAGCTAGAGAAATTATCAGAAACTCACCGTTTGCGAGTCAGTGATGACTATTTCGTCCTCCGTGAGGGCCACCGCGAGGACGATGGCTTCCTCCTCGGCTGTCTCGGCGTGTGGGATTTGCACCGTAACCCTCGTTTTGCATTTGCCTTTGCGGTCAACCGCCGCGGCAACGTAGCCACGCCTGCGCGCATATAGGACCGCGTCCACGAATACCGCTTCTTTGAAGTTTCCTTCTGTGCAGGTCGACGAAGACCGCTTCTCTGCAGGCCCTGCGCCCTCTTTATTCTTGTACCGGCGTGATGTTCCGGTGCATGTTTTATTGCGATAGCAATTATATGGACACTACAAGCGCATTCCTGCCGTTGTCGTCGCCTTGAGGTTCCGTGTAAAGTCCAACGGCGATAAACTTGTCGCCGCGCGCCGTATGCTGCATGTGCGAGTGAAAGCGTGCGAGGGACGCGCGCTTTCACGCAGAGCGAACCTACTGCGGTGAGCAAACACGACGTCTGCGGTCGTGAGAAAGGCCGTGGGGAGATAGAAGAGAGGGAGGGAGGGGAGGCGACGTTTAGCTGCGGCACTAAATGCGTATCTTGCGACCGGGCGCAAGGGGAACTGGCGACTCAATCTCCCACGCCAAAGAAGGTAGATAGAAGCAAAGAATTAGTTTTGGCCAATATTTCAATTTACGAATTGGAGTGGTTGAGTTCGCAAGGCGTATCGAGCTGGAATTAATTCATAAGGTTGCACGAATTTCCACATGTCCAAGTCAAGCTCACGGTATGAATGCACTGGCACTGGCTTAGTGGCTGTACCATTGTGTTGCTAAGCACGAGGTCGCGGGCTCGATTCCCGGCCGCATTTTCATGAGGGTGAGATGCAAAAACGGTCGTGTGTTGGGTGCGGGTTCAAGAACCTCAGGTGGCAGAGGCCCGTCACAACACTCGGAACTCTCGTGCGCTTGCTACGTACGACCTCAGAGCTTGCTAAGGCTGTCAGTAGGACAGAATCTCGAAAGTCTCACGCGACGTCTGTCATGGTTTGGGCTGTGGTAACCATCGCTAGCCGCATTCATTTTATGTTCTGTGACAAAACGCGCAAATATGGGCACTCGTACATACCCGAAATATATTGCAGAACCTCATTCGCAACCTTCGTCCGAGTGCTACTTAATCGAGTAGTCTTGGACTTCACAGCAGGACGGCATGCCATGCAGCGCAACAATCGAATAGCACATCCACACCACAGCAGTGGCATCGCGCTCTTACCCCGTATGTCATTCCATCTGCAATGGGGCCGGTGGACTACAGTTACCCAAACCCGCTGGACTTCTATGTGTTGACTCCAAAATGAAATCGCACACTATACGAAAAAAAAAAAAAATCGCAGAACCCATGTCACGACGAATGTCCACGTAATTGCGATTCGCATTGAAGCAATGTAGCGACCCATCGTATTCCAGCCATCGAAAGCGTCATCTACGAGGCGTGCGTATGCCGCTGGGCTGCTTTGTCGCGCATACCTCTGGACACACTACTCCATCTAGCAGCGCTGCCTGGAAGTTAGTGCATGTGTGAATGTATATAAGAGAAGAGTGTCTGAATATATATGTGGCGGGTTCAAAGCCACCCAACTCCGGTAAAATTATCAAGGATTTTTTTGGTGATTGAAGAGTGGCACATAACCCGTCACCAAGTTGATGTCAAAGAAGTTCATTGAAAGGCGGCACATACCTTTGAGAGCACTGCGAACCATCTCTCGCGTGCTTGCCCATCAGATTCAGTGTCCTCCCTGTTTAGTTATTTTACCGACTATTTCGTGTTGTGAATGTAAATGTCCCACAGACATATGTGACAACACAGCCGCATGCAAATTCCTTGACAATTAGGTACCGGTTATGTCATCATCACCATCAACGTATTTTAATGTGCACAACAGGACGAAGGCTTCTCCCAATGATTTGAAATTAGCCTTGTCTTGCGAGAGCTAATGCCTACTTGCGCCTGAAAATTTCTTAATTTCATCACTCCACCTAATTTTCTGCAGTCTTCAACTGCGCTTTCTTAATTTGCATCAATTCTGTAGCTCTAACAGCGCTCTGGTTACGTAACAGGAATATAAAAAGATAACGTATAAACAAAAGCACAGTCATAATGGTGAGTCTCGCAAACATTTTGCGCATAGCGAAGAACCCAAGGGCTCGTTAGGTTTTGCTGGCAGCCAAGCGGTCTCCGTATATAAAAATCCCTATAGTGCATGCGGCGATCGTTGTTTTGTTTATCTTGTCCTTCGTCACTCACTGTTTGGTTCTGTCTCGTACTGATCGCTTTCACACCTGTAGAAAAAGTCTAAAGAAGGAAAACTTATTCTGATGAAAACTCATTTATTTTGTATGAATGACAATAAATGTAAGTAAAAATCATTTATGCTTGCACATGTCGCAATAACATAGGGAGAGCCTCGTCTCTCTTTCATCCATGTGGTGTGTCCAAAGTTTACGTTGTGTTTGCACACAATCTGCGTCCCTAATTGTCTATGATGAGTAGATGATCTTAGGTGAGCGCTTCTTCGTCGGGGCTTTCCTGCCCGTGTGGCCATGAGGGCAACGGAGTGCCTTCGACTGTATACTCAACGAGGTCATGGTCTCCTGATGACTCGTCGTTGTTCACGTCACTGCAGGCGTCGGTTCTTCCTCCTGGATCACGTATGATAATGTCTTTGTTGAAGGCGTGAAGTTCTCCAACAGCGCGTCGGTTTCAGAAAGCATCAAGAGTTCGGCTCACGTCCCAACCACGGTAGTATCTGGAGAACAGGCGAAAATAAGAAGAATAAATGAAATCGCAAGGAATTAGTTATTGCTAAATTTATTTTACAGCATTGCTGGTGACAATGACAGTGCTAATGGTACATCTGATGTGCGGTAAGGGTACTGAAGTCTATGCTCTGACGAAATCTCGTCTGGTCGGGAAGACTTGTGGCGAGAACAGGAAACAGACGCCGAGCAAGGTGAGATTTGGATCGTGAAGAAGGCTCCCGTGTGGGTGCCGAGATGTAAGAAAAAAAAAAGTTCCTCTTGGCCGGCGTCTGTTTCGTGTTCTCAGTGGTAAATGAACCATGCAACACATGTACTTTGCATTTCTTCTTTCAGAAAGTACGAGGCAGGCGTTCCAGAAATATGTGAAACTTACATGAGTTAATTTCTGAGATTATTCCGGTTAGTTTTAGCCTCGTTGGGTGCAGTTCTGCGGTTTATTTGACTTGCATCTCTCTCCTATCATAAGATCACTCGGGCGTTTGGATCGGTAGTGTGAACAGAAAAGTTTTTAACCTTATAGCATAGAGAAAGGAATTCAACAATAGCGGAAACTCCCATAGAGCCCAGCGGCCGAATTTACTGCAGCGCGCCAAGCGGTCGGCATCAATCACTTCCGTTTTCGGTTTTGGGTGCGCGCAATTTGAACGCTAGCTAGGACACCGGCTGCGCCCCCCCCCCCTTTTTTTTCTATTCTCTGCTCGACCGCCCACGGTCTTCATGCGGAATCAGTTTATTATTTGGTAAAAATGATTGCGAACGATGTGTCACGTCCCATCGAATCTGTGCCACGTGCAATTTCACAAAGTAGACGCAAGACCCCTTGTGAAATAAGGAAACATTTATTTTGCTGTATATAAAAGCTCGTTCCGCGCTTTTTGTGCGTTCATCCAACGTTGCGACCCCAGGTAAGCAGTAGTTCCCTTAAGAAGCTCCACCGGACGGCATCAGCTGAAAAAAAGTAAATTACAAGCATCTTACAGTTACAAGCGTGTAGCAGCACTTTACAAGCATGTGTCATTGTGGTATTTAGATATAGGAATACTGCGTGTAGATGCGAGACGTGCGAAAGCGATGTATGGGCGGCATTACAAACAAAAGCAATTCGCTTTTACATACATGGCGTAGAAAATACCCGACTCATCCCAAACAATACCATAAGATATGAAAACATCTGATTTCCAAGCATTCGCCCATTTACGGGCATCATGTCCTGCCCTTTAGCAGCACAAATACACGGGCGACTTCGCGTTTCCAAAACTTGGCCTCGGGCGACGGGACGGTACGCTACATACACAGAGACGGAAGCAACAGAGGCTCCCAGCCTGACCACGCTAGACGTTCGCAGAATGCCTTCTACTCGCACTCAAGACAAATGCGTGGTTGCAAAGCCTGTTTTCAGTCCTTTAGATTACGTAATTTTCGAATTACAAGTTTCTGGTATGTTCCTCGGCGTTATCTTTCGCGTGTTCTGCCGGCGCCAGCAACTCCCACGTTATCACTCTTGGCAATCGCCCATCGCGTTTTCGACAGGCGTGAGTACCGAAAGAAAGTATATCTTGCTGCGGGGCCAGAAAAAACGTCACATACTTGGCCGTCTAAGATTGATTACACGCCAAACTAACTTTGTCACCACGGCCGAGCTGCTTATCGCTAACTGCATCACAGCGCGCGGTGCGGCCAGCGTGCATGAAAACTACCCGAAAAAGTAAGGAAATTACTTTTCAGTAATGTCTGGCCTCAGAGAAAGTGACACAAACTTCTCCTAGTAAGATGCGCTACACTACGCACCACAGCCGAGTCGGTTCTGGGTAACTGCGTCACAGCGCCCTGTGCGGGTGTGCCTCAACAGAACTGAAATAAGTTACAATAACCCCCAGGAAGCGTCGGAAACATGTCCCAGCACGATTATTTAACTCATATTAACTGCGCCAGGATGGCCGAGCTGTTCTTCGCTAACTGCGTCTTAAGTCTCGGTCCCGTGCCGTAAGCCTAATTGCTTCGTAGACTGTGAAACAAAATTTCTCACCTAGGCGTAGTCCAACAGTGCAGTGGTGTCTTGTCCCAGTGCAGAAGGAACTCAAGAATACGCCGGGAGCCAAAGAAACCAGGCCACATTAAAAAAAAACGCATATCCACGAAGTGAATGATGATGAGTGGGCGAAGCACCGGGGATCATTCGGGCAAAACGCCGGAAGCGTTCTCCGGAAGCCGGCTTGGCGTACATATACTGTATACCTACATATACATATATATATGTATATATAGCCTTATACATATATACACTGTGCATGTGTGCAGTACACATACACAGTACACAGTATATACGCAATATACATGCAAACCAGAGTTACTGACAACGGACAACTACGAGGGACAAGGCTCGGCCCTAAGGTGCTTCGCCCCTAAATGGAGACAGACGGGTCGCCGCGGGCGAGTGCTCCAACGCGCGCGCAGACGTCCTCGCTTGCTTCGGTGGACTGTCTGGCGGATGACGCATGCATCAGGCGCGTCATTGGACTGTCGCTAGGTAAGGCAAGAAAAAAGAAGTCGCCAAATTTAAGTTCATTTATATGCAAAACGTTTTTAGTTTTCGGGGCAAAGAATTAAAAAAATAAAACCATGTCTGATAACTTAATCTAGCTTTTTTTTTTCGATGCTCGCGGCAGCTAACTTTCGGCATCAATATTATAGCGTGACGTGTTTCCTGTTGCCAGTTTTTGCCGAGTGTCCCCTCTTGTTGAATTTCTTTCTCTATGCTTATAGAATGTGCTGCGGGAGACCGAAGGGCTATTTGCATGCGCCGATGCATACCGTAATGATTTGTTTTTCCTATTCTAACGTAGAACGTAAGAACCACGTCCAATAGAAATGTCGGCGAGGGTTATTATGTGTAGGGTTAAGCAAAACAAATTTTCAGGAATCCGCATTTTTTAAATTCATTTTAAGTTGAGCAACCACATGGCAGTGCGCAGTGGAAGTATTCCTGGCCTTGTGGACGGTCTGTTAAACAATAGCATTGTCAAAGCAGATTTGGCCAGAGGCAGTGACACATAGCTCAATTAACACATCTGACAACACAGCCCAACACTCGAAAACACCTGTGCGATGCTCGGCGTCGGCTTTTCTCCCACAGCCATGCTCCGCTACAGCCGGCCGATATTACAGCATGGCGGTAGAGCCCGGTTAGGTGGGGCCACTTGTACAGCTGTTTAACCCCCAAGGTAAATAAAAATATGGGGTTATACGTGCCAAAACTACCATCTGATTATGAGACAGGTGGTAGGGGGAGGGGGACTCTGGAATAATATGGACCACCTGGGATTCTTTAACGTGCACCTTAATCTAAGTACACGGCTGTTTTCTGCATTTCTCCCCCCTCTAAATGCGGCCGCCATGGCCAGGATTTGACCCTGTGACCTCGTGGTCATCCGCCCAGCACCATAAGCACTGAGAAACCACAGCGGGTTAGAAAAGTGTATGCACAAGTTTGAAAAGTGTATGCAGCTTAAAGGTGTACTAGTAAAATGTGCTGCAACTCAACAACATTGTTTGCATGAAAGTTCGAAAGTGTGCCTTTCGGAGTACTCATTTATCGCAGCATTGAAATGTTCCAAAAATATGAAGGAATAGGGCGACGGAGATGCTGCAAGTTCTTTCAAGAAATTCAGCTGAAATAATCAGAACAGGGTTTGGCACGTAAACTCCACAAAGAAGAATAATGAAATAAACGGAAACGAATCTTCTGGTGTAGGCTGGAATTGTGATTCAGGCGAGGTGAGTTTTTAACGAACACATTAACTGAAATGAGATAGTTCAGAAGTGAGCAAAAGACTCAATCACAAGCAAGCAAAAAAAGAAGCAAAAAAAAAAAAACAACCAGGAGGGAAAAAAGTGGCGAGGTCAAAGGTATGAGAGTTGTATGAACATACCATCGTGAATTCTCGTAAAGTGTTTATACAAACTTTATCCTATTATTCGATAATCCCGCATGCCCGCAATGACCTCGACATGCGTTATTGTTTCAGAGCTCGTACGTCCTCTTTCAATTTAGCAAGCAACAGCAAAATTTACAGTAGTCATGTTGCTGAAATAAACTGGTAGACCTTTTTCGTGCAGAAGTTGTAGGGTGTGCTGATGAACACTATAAATTTGCCGCAGTTTACCCGAAAGGTGAAGGACCAATTGCGATAGCAAATTAGTAGAGAGCTATACGGAGTAAGGATAGTAGTTTTATCAGCTGTATAAACTTGGAAATGCAGCAGCACCAGCAACGCGCAGAACTGTTGTCGACGCCGTCGGCGTTTTGCCCGCGTTCGCACCGAACGCGCGCGGCGTTTTTATATAAATACGCATTTAGTGCCGCAGCTAAACGTCGCCTCCCCTCCCTCCCTCCCTCCCTCCCTCCCTCCTGTCCCCCCACATCCTCTCGCGCGACGGAAAAAGTTGCGTTTGCTCTCTATATATGGAAAGGAGGAAACAGACGCTCAATTCTGCAGCCCTTCAGGGAGCACGGCGCAGAACGCGCGTTTGCTCTCCGACGTACGTTCGCTCCCCGTGAAAGCGCGCGTCCCTCGCGCCCTTTCACTCACACATACAGCGTACGGAGCGCGGCGACGATTTCATCGCCGTTTACTTCATACGAAACCTCACGGCGACGGCGACGACGACGCCGACGGCAGAAATCTGCTTTGGCGTGTCCATATAATTGCTATCGCAATAATACACACCGCACCTTCTACACGGAAAAGATATGGCCTTAGTGGATAATCCACCTTCTTCTATATGGTACGTCCTTAGTAGGGTCATCGACAAGAAAAGAGTGTTATTGCGTGGGCATTTATGCAAAAATCACAAAATCTTTTCCGTTCGTTTTGGATTCGGCCCGAAAGGCATAATTCGCACACCTTTAATAAAAAAGTTGTCGCAGTTTCACCTGAAAGGCGAAGCATCAATTGCGATAACAAATTTGTAGAGAGCTATACGGAGTAATGATATTAGCTTTATAAGCTGTATAAACTTGGACATGCAGCAGCACCAGCAACACGCAGAACTGTTGTCGACGCCGTCGGCGTTTTGCCCGCATTCGCTCAAAATGCGTGCGGCGTTGGTGACTGTTGCCGGAGCCTCTGATATAAATAGGATGATAAGTGGTTCTTGAGGGAAAGGGAAAGGTTGGCGCTATCTTCTGCAGCCCTTGAGGGAGCACGGCTCAGCGCCAAAAATAAATAGGCACTTGGTGCCGCAGCTAAACGTCACCTCCCTTCCCTCTCCCACGGCCTCTCGCGCGTCGGAAGAAGGCGCGTTTGCTCTACATATATGGTGATTGTAAAGGAGGAAAGGGACGCCTACTTCTGCAGCCCTTAAGGGAGCACGGCGCAGAACGCGCGTTTGTTCTCCGCCGTGCGTTCACTCCCCGTGAAAGCGCGCGCCCCTCGCGCCCTTTCACACGCGCATACAGCGTTCGGCGCGCGGCGACGATTTCATCTCCATTGACGTCATACGGAACCTCACGGCGACGGCGACGCCGACGGCAGAAATCTGCTTTTGAGTGTCCATATAATTGCTATCGCAATAATAACGAAAACTGCCAAGGAGCCCTTGCCGCGTCGTAATCTAAAGGACTGTCTGTTCCGTTTAAACCTTAAACTGCATTTTTGTAAACCTGTTCATGTGCTCAACCGCGAGCGTGATTTCAGGTGCTCACTTTTACTATATCGCTTTTTGTGCTGACTATTTTATTACTTAATCATGTGGACACGCTGTGCAACACAGGTCGTGTAGTCGCTCACAATATGAAAAAAATAGTATTCAGCAATTTCATGCTAAAACGCATGTTTAGCCACGACAGCCTCTTGAATAACATTCCGGTGTTTCTGTTGAGTGTATGCAAAGCACATATTGAAAACAGAATGAAGCATAGGTACATATTCCGAAAGTTATCGTCGACAAAAGAACTGGGAGATTAATGTTCTGCAATATCGCGCTGAACACGAGCGTTCCAGAATTTCAACTAAGGAGGTTAAATATCGTGTGTTTCACAAGAAAACCGCACTTTTTGAAAGAAAAGCAACAAAAAGTTGTCGCAGTTTCACCTGAAAGGCGAAGCATCAATTGCGATAGCAAACTTGTAGAGAGCTGTACGGAGTAATGATATTAGCTTTATCAGCTGTATAAACTTGGACATGCAGCAGCATCGGCAACACGCAGAACTGTTGTCGACGCCATCGGCGTTTTGCCCGCGTTCGCTCAAAATGCGTGCGGCGTTGGTGATTGTTGCCGGAGCCTCTGATATAAAAAAGTTGTCGCAGTTTCACCTGAAAGGCGAAGCATCAATTGCGATTACAAATTTGTAGAGAGCTAAACGGAGTAATGATAGTAGCTTTATCAGCTGTATAAACTTGGACATGCAGCAGCACCAGCAACACGCAGAACTGCTGTCGACGCCGTCGGCGTTTTGCCCGCGTTCGCACAAAATGCGTGCGGCGTTGGTGACTGTTGCCGGAGCCTCTGATATAAATAGGCACTTGGTGCCGCAGCTAAACGTCGCCTCCCTTCCCTCCCCCTCCCCCACGGCCTCTCGCGCGTCGGAAGAAGGCGCGTTTGCTCTACATATATGGTGATTGTAAAGGAGAAAAGAGACGCCTACTTCTGCAGCCCTTAAGCGAGCACGGCGCAGAACGCGCGTTTGTTCTCCGCCGTGCGTTCACTCCCCGTGAAAGACGCGCCCCTCGCGCCCTTTCACTCGCACATACAGCGTTCGGCGGCGCGCGGCGACGATTTCATCTCCAAATGACGTCATACGGAACCTCACGGCGACGGCGACGGCGACGCCGACGGCAGAAATCTGCTTTTGAGTGTCCATATAAATGCTGTCGCAATAAAATCAGAATATCTACAATTGATGACAACCCTTGAGTTTTGTGGAGCCGCTAGATGCCGGTAAACTTTTATTCTACTGTGAGTTAACCAGCCCAAACTCTGCATGAAACACTACTACATTAGCACCAACAAGAGCGAAATGCATTGGCTAGATACTCAAAAGCCAAACCTCACCTTCATCTGCTTCTGCATCCTTGCGCTTTTCTTCGTCTCCATCCATGCTCGACGCGTTGTCTTCTTTGAAGATTGTGTTGGACTTACCGCCATCGCTTCCGCTTGCTGCATCCGGGTCGGCACATTGTACACGCAGGTAGCCGCCGGTATTAAGGCGCCTGATTAGGAAAAGTGCCCTAAAGGCAACCGATCTTAGTTGCAGACGCCGTAAAATACGTCGTTGTTTGGGACCTTTATAATAGGAGTGCAACTTGCTGGATGATGAATGCAGCAGGTAGGCCGCAAATTCGCTGGGAGTAATCATGTTTGCCATCTTCCACTTCGCAGACGATGAATCCGCTTGTCAATTGTTTTCCGAGATAAGCGTGAACTGCTCGTCTCGGCAGAGCTGGTTTCAAAGAGCTTGTAGCAGTACCGGCAACGCGCAGAACTGTTGTCGACGCCGTCGGCGTTTTGCCCGCGTTTGCACCGAACGCGCGCGGCGTCCGTGACTGTTGCCGGTGCCTCGGGCGGCGGCTCGGAGGTTTTCGACCAGACCAGGGGCGGTATTCTGTAAAGGCGCATTCACACTTGCGACTAGGCGAGGTCGCGCGACCGATTGCGACTGGCGACCAGAAAGCTACTCAAAACGAACGATGTTCACACTTACAAATGCGACCGACGAGTCACTAAACCGAAATGTATCACGATATGCCGTTCACGTCTGCTTGAAATGTCATCGCCGCGTAAAATAAGCGCCTGCGTATACGGACGTCCTGTTCCTTCGCATCTGATTGGTTCAGCTGCTCTGCGACTGCGGTCGCGCGACTGAAAAATCGAGCAGTGAGCGACTGGCCCGAAACGGTCGCATTTCGAGAAAAGCGACCATTTGTGACTACTTGCGACTGGTCGCTTTGCGACCAACTTGGTCGCGCGACCTCGCCTAGTCACAAGTGTGAATGGGCCCTAAGAGTCTACCTAGTGGACTGTTCATTTCGCCATTTCTGCGACCGTTGATTCGCTGCAGCTTGACGTGCAGGAAGGTGCCAGCCAGTCTCCTTCCTGCACGTCAACCTGCAGCGAATCAAGGGTCGCCGAAATGGACAGTCCACTATACTCGCGGATAACTTTCTGTGGCAATCAGTGGCAATGAAGTGAAAGCTACATAGGCAAAGCGCGCACAAGCGAGAGCGCTTCTGAAAAGAGTCCCGCGTTTTAATCCATGTTGGTTTAGGCTGGGCAAGAGAAAACATAAACAGCTTATTAGCAACAGTTAAATAAAACAGAATACACCACTGAGCGTAAAAGTTTACTTTTTTTTGCAGCTTTTCCCTTTCGCGTCTGGACAAACGCGAAACAGTCGCACGTGAAAGCTGCGTCGATTCAGCGTCCGTTCCGAGCAACCAAAAGCACTGTCAAACGCTGCCGGACTACTGGGCGCGGTAACACATGTGCAGCATCCACGCGCCCGTAGCTTTCCCTTCATTGCCACAGAAAGTTGTCCGCGAGCATAGGTAGAGTCTTAAACAGAATACCGCCCCTGAACTGGACACTCGACGAGCGGCGTCGAAGAGAGAATAAACTTTATCAAAACATCGTGATCAGTTGTGCCTCGAAGGTGGAGCCCTTACTCCGGGGCCCCATAGGCAGCAGCCACCGCCTCGGCACGGTCGACCAGCCATTGCTGGCCAGTCGCCGTCGCGTCGATCAGCCGTTCCTCCCAGGAGGTGAGGGTGGGGTTTGGAACGGGAGGGACGTGGGGAATGTCTTGGCAAAGCCAGACCATATGCAGTAGGGTGGGGCGGTCACCGCAGTGCGGGCATTGAGCTGGACCACGGGAGGGGTAGAGGTAGGAATAGAAAAGGGGCGTCGGGAAAGTATTCGTCTGTAGTTGTCGCCAACAGACAGCCTGTCGGCGAGTAAGGGAAGGATGAGGTGGGGGGTAGTGTTGCCGAGTTAGTCGTATCTCAGCAAGTTGGGAAATGTACGAGAAAGGTTGCGGTCGGATGATGGCAGAGCGATCCCCAGCGGCTCGGTGTGAGAGTTCTCGGGCCAGCGCATGAGCGCGCTCATTACCGGGGATCGCTGCGTGCCCAGGCACCCAGACCAACCGAAAAGTATGCGAGGTGGATGATAGGAAGGACTCCAGTATGGACGTTGTAGTAGGATGTAAAGTGTGGAAAAGAAAACGCCGACAAGCTGCCTGGGAGTCTGTGAGAATATGATTTGGGGTAGAAGGAGGGAGAGAAGAGGTGGAAAGTACTGCCCTGGCAATCTATCCCTTCTTTCGCTCCCACTTACCCCTCCCCGTTGGCGCTGAGCCGTGCTCCCTCAAGGGCTGCAGAAGATAGCGCCAACCTTTCCCTTTCCCTCAAGAACCACTTATCATCAATCGCGCGTTCTTCCAGGAGGGAGACGTCGGTTAATGTACGTTCCGAGGCTGCGAATACGGTCATGAGATCAGAGTCCACTACTACCGTGACTCCCCAGCGTTCATCCGCTGGGCTGGCATCAGTGAAGAGCACACGAACAGCACTACAGCCCACGGGATATTTGCGCCGCAAGTAACGCGACCGATGATCGCGGAGGACAGTATGGCGAGTAGGGTGCATATGGCGGGGAATAGGAGACACCGTGAGCTTTCCACGCGCTGCTGGGGAAACGCCCGTCGATGCTAGGACACTAGGGCTGGGTGGGTAACCAAGTGAACTAAGAAGATTCCGTCCCTGAGGTGTAGAATTCAAGCGCGTCAGCTGGGCGGCCTGGTGGGCTTCTATGAGTTCCTCTAAAGTGTTAGTCACCCCAAGTCGCTCCAGGTTAAGGGTATCCGTGTGTATATGAAGGCCAAGTGCAAGTTTCTGCGCTTTCCGTAGTAGGGTAGACATACGTGCGCGTTCAGTGCAAGTTAGGTTGTGATAAGGTAGGTGGTATAGTAGGCGTGAGTGTATCAAAGCCTGTACAAGGTGTAAGGCATCAGCCTCTTTGAAGCCATGTCGGCGGTTAGACACCCGCCGAAGCATATGCATGATTTGGTTACATTGGGTGGTAAGTTGGCGAAGGGTATGTGTTGCTTTGGCGTTGGCTTGTAAAGTGAAACCAAGCACCTTTATGGACGATTTGCGTGGAACATGTTTCGCATCTATTGTGATGTTAAGAGACAAGTCTTTCTGTCCGCGAGCGTGTTTTGTGACAACGAGTAGCTCCGACTTGGCAGGGGAACATGTGAGACCTCCACGCCGGACGTATTGCTCTATGGTGGTAGCTGCTTCCTGCAACTGGGTTTCAATGTATCCGAGGGAGCCTGTCGTAACCCAGACAGTGATGTCGTCTGCGTAAAGAGCATGACGAACATCCAAGATCTGATCGAGGAGGGGAGGGAGACCTCGCATGGCAAGGTTGAATAGGAGCGGTGATAGCACGGAGCCTTGCGGAGTGCCGCGGTTTGAGACAGGTTCAGTAGGGGAGCGGAGATCACCGTTGACAAGGCTGGCAGATCGGTCACGAAGAAAGTTTCGGACATAGTTATACAGCTTCGCGCCGCAGCCAGTAGCTCCTAACTGTTCAAGAATCAAATCGTGGGAGAGGTTATCGAACGCCGCCTTGAGGTCTATGGCTAACACGGCGCGGTATTGTGCAGAACTTGGTAAGTCTATGACATCGTGTTTCAGGCGGAGAATTATGTCCTGTGTTGATATGCCACCACGATAACCATAAAGGGTGTCGGGAAGCGCGCAGTTGTCAGAAAGAAATTTATGCAAGCGGAGCTGCACAATTTTCTCGAGCACTTTGCCAAGGCACGAGGTGAGAGAAATCGGGCGCATGTTCTCTAAGGAGAGGGGTTTTCCTGGCTTGGGGATGAGAACTACTGCGGCCTCTTTCCACTCTTTTGGTAAGGTACCGGATTCCCATACCTCATTCAAGTAAGTCGTAAGTTGATTGGCGTCAGAATCAGAGAGGTTATAAAGTAACGAATACCGGATTCGGTCGGGACCAGGGGATGTGTTTCGGCGAATGTCGGTGAGCACTGCGCGAAGCTCAGTGACAGTTATAGGCGCGTTAAGATAAGCCAGTGTGTTGGGAGGACCCGTGTAGTCCGCATAGCGTGGCGCGTCTGGTGATGGGAGATAACGCCGTCGTAACTGTGCAAGGCATTCGGTGTCTGGAATGTTAGTTGTGTGGAGAAGTTTTCTAATGCTTCTGGATTTCTCTGATTTTGCTTGGCCGGGCTCTATTAGATGGCGTAGCAGAGACCAGGTACGCGCAGTACTGAGATTGCCACTAAGTTTATCACAAAGTGAGTGCCAGTTATGGCTGGTAAGGCTCTCAGCGTAACGAACAGCCTCAGCAGAGAGCTGTGCGATGCGCAGCCTCAGCTTCCTGTTATGACGCTGGCGGCGCCACCGTTTGGTTAAGCTACGGCGCGCGTCCCATAAGTGGACGAGGTGGGCATCTATGTCAGGTGCATCAGGCGTTGTGGTGAGGGTGCGCGTGTGAACATCTAGCCGGGTCTGCAGTGTCTGCGCCCAATCGGTAAGCGTGTCGGTTGCGGACGTGGTGCCAGAGGCTGCGCGAAAGGCAGGCCAGTCTGTTAGTCGGATCTGGCGTGCCTTCCCCACGAAGTCTTTTGTATTAATTCGGGTAGCAATGATTGAGTGGTCACTACCTAAATACTCGTCGAAGTTGTGCCAGGTGCAGAAATGACGACCATGATAAAGGGTAAGATCTGGGCATGTGTCCCGAGAAACGCTTGTGCCAAGACGAGTTGGTACCGATGGGTCAGTAAGTAGCGTGAGGTTGTGCTGCTGGATCAAAGTGTGGAGCTTGCGGCCTTTGGGTGTGTCATGAGGATATCCCCAAATGGTATGAGGGGTGTTGAAATCACCCGCGATAAGTGTAGCTCTACCCTTACACTGCGCTACTTGAAACAATTTGTCGAAACGCGCATGGCGTTCTTTGGGGCGGCTATAGACATTAAGTAGGCGGAGAGGTTGTGTGTTGCGCTAGCAGGTGCTGCTGGGAAGAAGCTCAAGCAGGACATGTGGAATGTCTTGGTTATCCAATGTAAAGTCGACCACCGCATGCACCCGCCTCACTAGCGTGGCCACGAGGGGGTCCCGATTGGGATGTTTATGTGCAGCATATGCTACATATCCAGGTAGACTAGGAAGAGTGCGAGGTTCCTGAAGAAATATGACGTCTGGTGGAGAAATGTGTGTTTGAAGATACTGTATGAGGCTTCCACGCTTCTTTCTGAAGCTACGGCAGTTCCACTGCCACACCGTGAGTTCCGAACAGGCGCTTGGTGTGGCAGGTACTTGCGCGTTACATTTCGCCATCACTGTGACTTGGGCTAACTTGACGGGATGACGTTGAGCTGCATCCCGCTAAAGGAAGGCGGCGCGCCCGTTTCGGTCGGCGTGCTACGAGTTCGGCTACAGTGTCTGTCAATTTGGCAATGGCGATTTCAAGGCGTGTAA
Source organism: Dermacentor silvarum (assembly GCF_013339745.2). Classification (NCBI taxonomy): domain Eukaryota; kingdom Metazoa; phylum Arthropoda; class Arachnida; order Ixodida; family Ixodidae; genus Dermacentor; species Dermacentor silvarum. Next base: position 158,137,235 of record NC_051156.1, read on the forward strand.
GTCGATCCTCCGTAGAGGCCGGATGCACAGTCTGTTCGGGTAATGTGGTGAGAGTGTCAAGGCGCTGCTCAAGCCGGGTGAAGCGAGACGCTAAGCTAGGCATAGGATCAGTGTCAGTAGGCTCTGGTATATCCATGGGGGCTGGCTGTGACGTCGGAGTTGCAGGGGTGGGGTTAGGTGGCTGGGAAGTCGGAGTTACAGGGGTGGGGTTAGGCAAAGATGATGGTGTTGGGGGGTTAGGTGGAGTAGCTAGATGTTGTGAATACGCAGGGGATGAAAGAGGGGTGGTTGAAGCGGCCAACCAACTTACTCGAGGCGGAGGCACTGTGGGAGCCTCGGACCCGCAGTTCTCGGAGGGTTGGCACTGGAAGATGGAGGTCGCGACTTGCTGCGCGACTTGTGGCTTCTCTTAGTTCTGGATTTGGATCGCCGGCGAGATGAGTCAGGTGTCCTGCTTCTAGAGCGGCTGGGCGAACGGCGCTGAGGTGTGTTGGATCTGGAAGCGGCCACGTCTGGTGTAAACTGTGGTGGTGGTGGGCGCGGTGCACGCCGGAGTCGGGTAGCTTGATAAGCAGCTTTGTTTGCTGCCTGTATACTTGGGCAGGCCGGATCTGTAGCAGGGTGAGCGCCGTTGCAGTTGGCGCAGTTCGGGGCACATGGGTGAGGGGCATTGCGCACCGGCATAGCAACAGCGCAGATGGGGCAGCGAAGATGCTGTGGCGTCGGGCAAACGTCAGCCCTGTGGCCGAGTTTAAGGCAGATTGTGCATTGTTGCGCACGGGGATAGTGCGGCTTACACCGGTATATTGCCCTGTAATAGAGCACGGTGTATGGTATTCTAGTGCCATGAAAAGTTATCAGAGCCGTTTCCGTCTTTCCCATCATCCGGGCAGACAATATCGTGAAACCCGGGGCGTCCAGGTTGGCCATTAATTCTGCTGAGGTCGTGTGGGCTTCGATTCCGTGTACAACTCCACGGTAGGAATTGTCTGGGGATGCCAGATAGATGGAGACTTGGTGGGAGGTGCCTTGAATGGTGAGAGTAGTGAGCTGGGCCAGTTTTTCGGCTACAGAGTTCCGCGTGGACACAAAGACAGCCAGGTTCTTGTGTTCCTGTATTTCGACTTGCGTTTCCTTGTATTCGTTGTCGGTGAGGGAAGCAGCAGCACTCACCGCAGACATGAGTTGGGCCGGTCGCAGGGTGGTCAGGACAAAGCCTCCTTGCGGTCGCAAGATGACCTTGTGGCCCTGAAGCCGGGAAGTGAAGCTAGTGGTGGCTGTAGGCTTGTTGAACGGCGTCTTCTTCCGTCGATTCACAAGCGTCCAACCTTCAGAATCAGGCTTAGACGCCATGGAGGCAAGCGTTGAAGAAAGTCACAATGCGTTGAACGTGGGAGTGATGAACGCTGCACAGACGCGGGGCCACCGGGGCTGCAGTGGCCAGGCGTCGGAGACGAACGCGGCCTCCGCCGCCTTGCTACGGCCTTTCGCCTCCAATGCTTCGTCGAGGGACCCAGGAAGGAGAGATGCAAACTTGGCGAAAATGGCCAGGAGTCAGCTCAAGTATTTGACATCCCCGTAGTCCAGGCGATGAGAGCAAGCGACTGGTGGTACTCACATTACAAAGAATGCAGAGGTCACGGTGTTAGGAGTGAAAGCCGGCGGAGCGTGAAGGTGGTGGTAAGTGGTTCTTGAGGGAAAGGGAAAGGTTGGCGCTATCTTCTGCCGTGAAGAAGATGCATGATAAGTGGTTCTTGAGGGAAAGGGAAAGGTTGGCGCTATCTTCTGCAGCCCTTGAGGGAGCACGGCTCAGCGCCAACGGGGAGGGGTAAGTGGGAGCGAAAGAAGGGATAGAGTGGAGTCGCCATGGCTGGGCGAAGCAAAACCGGCAGGCATAGGCGGCACGTATCAGGCCGAGATGGAAGGCCTTGGTGTGCTGCAGAGTCTAAGAAGATGCATCCGGCACTCACGAAGAAGATGCATCCGGCACTCACGAACCCCGGCAGCGTTCTCGAGCGGCGTCGGAAGTCTTTGCCACCTTCTCGCCTCGCAACGTTTCTATATAAATAAGTTTCTGTTTGTAGACATCTGATTACTCGTGCTTAAGGAACTTCTTCACGTGCAACACATGCACGCTACATCTACAAACTGAATGTTGTAGATTGCACACAATGTGCATTTTGCACGAGCAAAATATGGACGCGATTTTTGAAGTTCTCTCAGATGATTGAAATAAAGGCGGTAACAGATTTGTCTGTACAACCAACCGTACTCTACCGCATGAAAGACGAGAGGATTGCGTAGACTGGTTGTTCGTGGGCGCGGAATGACTCGTAGGTTATGAAATCTCGACTGGCTGAGATCCTAGCTGACACGTACATTCGCACACATCGTGGATGTGGGACGACTGGTAGAGTCCAGAGGCAATAATACATGTCTGCAGCTTTCAGAGTGGCATTCCTCAAACTTGCCCTCCCCCTCCCAACATCCTCGAAAATAGAGTTTTAGATTATGGTGCCCAAGCGCGGTCGGAACACAAAGTGCCGGGCCTGCAAAAGAATGCCCAGCGAGCACAAAAGAGCACAAAGGGCCCACAATCGAGTTCGTCACCCCAACCACTTTGGTGTGGCTTGCTTGGGTAACCTATTCTAAAACTATCTATGAACAAACAGTTTAGAGGGTTGTCTTTACTAAGAAATCACCTGGTGTGTCAAGGACGAGCGTTGCACTTTCCCCATTTTCAAACGCGGAGGCATAGCCAAGCATTTCTTTCCCTTGGGCCAGCCCTTGTTTGGGGGAGGTGGTGGAGCATGTGGGTGCTGTTGTAGCCTTGTAGCCGATATTATGCCAGGTAGTCCTGCCAGACAGAAATTCCGGTAGGGGTTAGAGGGGGAGGGCACGTAACCAGGTGTTTCCACCCGTTGACTGCGGTGTTGCTCAAATGTGTATTCCTGCTGTGGAATCCTTCCGTATACTCATCACCCTCCCACTTGTCAAAGGCCAATATACGGAATGGTAGATATTGACACGTATTCATCATAGAGAAAGAAATTCAACAAGAGGGGACACTCGGCAAAAACTGGCAACAGGAAACACGTCACCATACGTCACACTATACTTTTGACGCCGAACGTTAGTTGCCACGAGGATCGAAAAAAAAAAAGTGAAATTAAGCTAACATGCATTGATTTATTTTTTAAATTCTTTGCCGCGAAAGCTAAAACGTTTTCGTATAAATGAACTTAAGCTTTGCGACTTATTTTCCTTGCCTTACCTAGCCACAACCCGCCGTGGTTGCTCAGTGGCTATGGTGATGGGCTGCTGAGCACGAGGTCGCGGGATCGAATCCCGGCCATGGCGGCCGCATTTCGATGGGGGCGAAATGCGAAAACACCCGTGTACTTAGATTTAGGTGCACGTTAAAGAACCCCAGGTGGTCCAAATTTCCGGAGTCCCCCACTACGGCGTGCCTCATAATCAGAGCTGGTTTTGGCACGTAAAACCCCATAATTTTTTTCTTACCTAGCCACAGGTCAATGACGCGCCAGATACATGCGTCATCCGCCAGACACTCCCCCGAAGCCAGCGAGTGCGGCCGCGCGCGCGTTTGAGCGCTCGCCCGCGGCGACGCAAAGTGAGAAATCTTGTTGCACAGTCTACGACGCAATTAGGCTTACGGCACGAGACCGAGACTAAACACGCAGTTAGCGAAAAACAGCTCGGCCGTCCTGGTGCAGTTTAATTTGAGTTAATGAATCGTGCTGGGACATGTTTCCGACGCATCCTAGGGGATTATTGTAACTTATTTTGGGTTTTTGAGGCACACTGGCCGCACAGGGCGCCCTGTCGCAGTTAGCGAGAACTAACTGGGCCATGGTGCGTAGTCTAGTGCATCTTGCTAGAAGAAGTTTGTGCCGCTTTCTCTGACTCCAGACATTACTGAAAGGTAATTTCGTTACTTTCTGGGTATACTGTTGAGGCACGCTGGCCGCACAGCACGCTGTGACGCAGTTAGCGATAAGCACCTCGGCCGTGGTGATAAAGTTAATTTTGCGTGTAATGAATTTATAGAGGGACAAGTTCGTGACGTTTTTTGTGGCCCCGCAACAACATATACCTTCTTTCGGTACTCACGCCTGTTGAAAACGCGATGGGCGATTGTCAAGAGTGATAACATGGGAGTGTGCTGCTGGCGCCGCCAGAACGCGCGAAAGATAACGCCGAGGAACATATCAGAAACTTGTAACGCGAAAATTCCGTCTTCTAAAGGACTGAAAACAGACTTTGCGCCCACGCATTTGTCTTGAGTGCCTGTTACGTCCGTCACTGTGTATGTCGCGCACCGTCGCGTCACCCGAGGCCAAGTTATGGAAACGCGAAGTCGCCCGAGTATTTCTGCTGCCAAAGTGCAGGAAATAATGCCCGGAATTGGGGGAACGCTTGGAAATCAGATGTTTTCATATTTTATGGTATTGTTTGGGATGAGTCGCGTATTTTCTACGCCATGTATGTAACATCGAATTGCTTTTGCTTGTAATGCCGCCCATTCACCGCTTTCGCACGTTTCGCGTCTACACGCAGTATTCCTATGTCTAAATACCAAAATGACACATGCTTGTAACATGCTGTTACGTGCTTGTAAATGTAACATGCTTGTCATTTACTTTTTTTCAGCTGGTGCCGTCCGGTGGAGCTTCATACGGGAACTACTGCTTACCTGGGGTCACAACGTTGGATGAACGCACAAAAAGCGCGGAACGAGCTTTTATAGAGAGCAAAATAAATATTCCCTGATTGCACAGAAGGTCTTGCGTCTACTTTGTGAAATTGCACGTGGCACAGATTCGATGGGACTTTACCAGCCGGCGTGCTAGCTTGCGTTCAAAATGCGCGCGCCCAAAACCGAAACCGGAAGTGATTTATACCGACCGCTTGGCGCGCTGTAGCCAATTCGACCGCTAGGCTCTATGGGAGTGTCCCCTCTTGGTTGAATTCCTTTCTCTATGCATCATGTTTATCTTTCACCGGTGGCCGCTTTCCACCGGCTAACAAATGTTAAACTTTATCGCTCGGCGCAGTACGCGTCTGCATCGGATAAAGTTTGCACGTGACGTCCCGTCCGCCCGCGCCGTTGCGTCCTCGCCATGCCGGAGCACCGCGCGCGCCGCCTTCGTATGTGATCGCGTGCGCCTATGTTGCGGTCTCACTGTTCTTTCTAAGCGTGTTTCACCGCTCCTCGAGAGAAATGCCACCCGTTAGCAGTAGGCCTGCGTTTAACGAGGCATATTACCCAGGACTGATCGGGCCGGCGCGTGCACGATATCAAGAAAAAGTGAAACTGTGCGACGATGTGGACCCGTACACGTTGCGACCGGGTGCGGATACGACGATGGACGTTAGCGCTTTCCCCGAGGTCTCGCACGGAGACATTGTAAACTACCTAGTTTTCTCTTCAAGCTTCGCGACACTGGAGGAAATGAAGGCTTATAAATCGCTTGAATCCCACAACTACTTCACTAGCGGTTGGGTGAAAACATTGTCGGCGAAGCGACTGCAAGGAGAAAAGGTGCTCCTGCTAGGAGATGTAAGCTGCAGCTCCCGTTTTTCATTTTGTTTATAACATTCAGGGGCATTCCCTGGTTAGTCAGTGGTGCGTGCAGGAGACGCGCAAGATTGGAGCTTGGTGCAGAGAAGAAACGAACTGATGATGATGATTGTTGGGGTTTAGTGGCGCATGGGCCAGGTATGGCCAAAGAGTGCCATGACAGTATTAGTTCGCAGTGAAGTGATGAATTGAGAGAAGTAGATGTGACGGGGCTGTAAAGGGGCCTAAAATATTCGCTGTAAAGTGCGTAAAATCTACATGGAATAAGATAATGGCAATGACAAGTGACGTGTACTATGAAGGTAAAAGATGCATTGCTAAAAAATGACATGATATACAAGATATGTCAGATATAAAAATTGTCAAAAAACACTACTGCTTAAACAGAGCCCTTGAAACACAAGGGGCTGGAGGCATGTGCTGATACAAAACTATCACAGCGGCATCCTCTGAGGAGAGGATGCGCTACGAATTTGTTGGGCTTATAACACGCAGGACCACTTCGTTTAAGAAACCGAGGACTGCTGTGGTGCTAAACAGCGGTTCTTCACCAATAAGCATCATAGGATGAAGAGGGATATGATAGCGGTATGCTACAGGGAAATGTTTCCTTCTCTCTACTTCGGCTTCCCGACACTCCAGGAGGACATGGAGGACGGTCAGCCTCTCACCACATCTACCACAGGTTGGTGGTTCATCACCTGTCAACAAAAAACTGTGGGTTCCGTACGTGTGTCCTATTCTCTGCCGACTGAATAGGACGTCAGTTCGCCGTGCTTTCGTTACAGGGGGCCAGAAACCTAACTGTGGTTTAATCAAGTGAAGCTTATTACTTGTTTCAGCATCCCACAAGCGTTGCCAGTGGCTTCGCAGTTTCTTTCACAAGAAAGGTTTCAGATCTGTTACAGGGACAGCAGCTGTAGGGTTAATAGCGTGTGATGTTATTGACGTAGCCATTCGGTCAGCTAGCACATTACCCTCAATGCTTCTATGGCCAGGCACCCATCATATAATAACATGCTGGTTACATAAATACGCTTGACAGAAGACGGAATAGAGCTCAGTAAGCACAAGATTTTTGTGTTTACCGAGTGACATCAATGGTTTTACGACGCTTAGGGAGTCCGTGAATATAATTGCCTTTTGAAGTTTTGATTTCCTTATAAGCTTCACAGCCGACAACAGTGCATGGGCCTCAGCCGTAAAAATATTCGTTTCCGGGTGGAGTACACCGGATTCCGAGAAGGATGGGCCAATGGCTGCATAAGACACCCCGGCATGTGACTTGGAAGCGTCAGTGTAAAGCTCTGTACACGAGTACTTGTATTGAAGCTCTAAGAAATGCATTTTAATGTGTGCCTCTGGCGCGTGTTTAGTGACCTCTACAAACGATGTATCGCAATCTATGAGTTGCCACTGCCACGGCGGTAACAGTTTCACTGGAGTCATAGGACGATGATCAAGCAGCGGAACACCCATTTCCTCACTGAGTTTCCTCACACGCAAGGAGAATGGCTTTCTCGCTGCAGGTCGATTATGGAAGAGTGTGGCAGCGGTAACGTCATTTATGGTTGAATAAGAAGGATGTTCATTGTTTGCTTGTACTTTCAGAAAATATGTGAAACTGCTATATGAACGCTGCAGATGGAGTGACCACTGGTTAGACTCTACATAGAGGCTTTGGATCGGACTTGTTCGGAAAGCACCGGTCGCAAGGCGGATACCCAGATGGTGAACGGGGTCTAGTATTTTTAATGCACTTGGCGTTGCAGAATTATAAATTATAGACCCGTAATTAAGCCGTGAGAGGACAAGACTGTTATACAAGTTAAGCAAACACTTTCGATCACTGCCCCATGTTGTGCGCGACAGAAGTTTTAGAACGTTCATTGTCTTCAGGCATTTTGCCCTCAGATACTTAATATGAGGAATAAATGTAAGCTTGGAATCTAAAATGATTTCTAGAAACTTATGCTCGCTGCTCACAGAGAGCGCATCTCCTTTGATTTGTATACTTGGGACAGGCATTACGCCTCTCTTGTTTGTAAACTCTTGTTTGTAAAGAGCATGCAAGTGCTCTTCTGAGCGTTAACTTTAAAACCATTCTCCTCCGCCCATTTGGACAATCTGTTCATTCCCAGTTGTACCTATCGTTCGCAGATGGAAATATTACATGACTTAAAGGCTATCTGCACATCGTCGACATAAACCGGATAAAACATTGTGCGTGGGATGACGGTACGCAGGGAATTCATTTTTACAATAAATAGTGTGCAGCTAAGCACACCACCCTGCGGCACACCAGTTTCTTGTGTGAATGACCTAGACAAAGCTCTGCCCACCCTTACGCGAAATGTGCGATTAGTGAGGTAACTTTCGATTGTGTTAAGCGTATTGCCACGAACACCAATTGCCGAAAGATCTCGGAGAATTCCGAATCGCCATGTGGTGTCGTAAGCTTTCTCTAGGTCTAGAAATACAGACAGACAGAACTGCTTATGTATGAAAGCATCTCTAATATATGCCTCAATGCGGACAAGGTGGTCTGTTGTAGACATACCTTCTCGGAAACCACACTGGAAGGTGTCCAGAATTTTGTTATTTTCTAGGAAGCATATTAGGCGCCGGTTTATCATTTTTTCATACAGCTTGCACAAGCAGCTTGTTAGAGCTATTGGCCTGTAGCTGCTGGCCAGGGACGGGTCTTTGCCTTGTTTAAGTATAGGGATCACTATGGCTTCTTTCCATGAAGACGGAATACAGCCAGCCGCCCACATGGCATTAAAAAGAGACAAGAGTGTTTTCAGTGTTTCGGGGTGTAAGTACCTAATCATTTCGTACATGACACGATCCCCACCTGGCGCTGAGTTGTTGCAACAAGCGAGAGATGCTTAAGCTCAGCTAAAGTAAATGGGGAATTCTAGGCCTCACTCGATGAGCCTTTGCGATTTCGGGGTCGCCGCTCTTCGTGTTCTTTGATTCTCATGAATGTTTCGGTATAGTGCGATTCACTTGACACATATTCGAAATGTTCGCCTAGACAATGCGCCTGATCTTCCAGGCTATCACCTTGTATACTTACTAAGGGTAGGGGATGCGACTCCCGACCTGTTATTTTTTTTACCCGATTCCAGACTTTTCTTTCATCGGTGTACGAATTTATACTGGTGATGTACCTGTCCCGACTTTCCCTCTTTGCACGTCGACGTGTTCTCCTGCCTTGTGATTTGATCTGTTTGAAATTAATGAGGTTTTCAGCGGTTGGAGAATTGCGAAGCAATCTCCAAGCTTTGTTTTGATTTTTGCGCGCTTTCCGACATTCGTCATTCCACCATGGGATGCGACGCTTATTAGCTAATCCGCTAGTTTGCCTAATACATTTAGCTGCAGCGCTAATAATGAAACCTGTTAGGTATGCAACAGCGTCCTCTACATCAAAAACAGCAAGTTCATCTCCACCTAAATACGTAAGCTCTCGGAACATTTCCCAGTTGGCCGAGTCCATGTTCCATCGAGCAAAATGTGGCAAGCATGTATCTTGTTTTGTTAAGTTTAGCATAACTGGGAAATGGTCGCTCCCAAAGGGGTTCCTGAGAACAGACCATTCCATATACGGAATTAGAGTACTCGATACTATACTTAAATCAATGGCTGAGTATGTGTTATGTGTAATGCTGTAATAAGTTGGCTCTTTCTTGTTAAGTATAGATGCACCTGAAGAAAACAGAAAATTTTCTATAAGGCGTCCTCGCGCATCTAAACGAGAGTCACCCCATAAGGGGCTATGAGCGTTCACATCACCAACAACTATGTATGGCAGAGGAAGTTCATCAATGAAGCTTTGAAACTGTGTCTTGGAAAGTTGATAACAAAGAGGGACGTAAATCGAACCAATTGTGACTAGCTTACCGAACAGTATTGCTCGGACAGCAACTGCCTCAAGGGAAGTTCAGAGGTTTAATTGCCGGCAGGCAACACCTTTATCTACTATTATAGCGACACCGCCCGACGAGGCGGTAGCGTCGTCACGGTCCTTGCGAAAAATGGCATATTGCCTTAAAAAGTTTGTGTTATCTGCTTTGAGATGCGTCTCCTGGACACACAGCACCCTCGGACTATATTTAAGAAGGAGCTCTTTGACATCATCAAGGTTATGAAGGAGACCCCTAACGTTCCATTGTAATATTTGCGTGTTCATATTGAAAAGGAGTTTGTGCTGTGTGTTCAGAAGATGAAGACTAGCTCACGGTGCACTTTCCAGGCGCCGTGACGCGAGGTTTCTCTTTTCTGGAGCGGTCGAGAGATTCCCGCCGCTCCTTAGGCGCTGGCGGCGCCGTCTGGCCGGTTGTTGTGTCCATCGCCTCTTGCGAGGCGCTGGATACGCGCTCTTGCGAGCGGTTGGTGTGTCGTGTTGGCCTCGTCTCGTGGGACGAGACCCTTGAGGCCACCAGCCCGGAGGGCGATGGCCCCTTGTTCTGAGATGGTGGAGCAGCACTAGCTGCAGCCGCCGAGGGGGCGGATGGCGTCACCGCCGGCTCACTGTGTGTGGGCCTGACAGCCGCCGGAGGCCGTTGTGGTGCTGCCCCCTGACGCGCCACTTCGGCAAAGCTATTCTTCGGCAGGTAGGACACCCGCCTTCGCGCATCTCTGAATGATATGTTCTCTTTGACTTTGATCGTTACTATTTCTTCCTCCTTCTTCCAAGATGGACAGGAACGCGAATACGCGGCGTGCTCCCCATCACAATTCACACAGTGTGGCGCGTTCTCACAAGATTCAGATGGATGTTCATCGGCACATTTGGCACAGGCCTCGGCAGTTCTGAGAACCGTGGCCAAACCTCTGGCATATGAAGCAGCGGAGGGGATTCGGGATATAGGGTCTGACTCGGATCTTTACATAGCCTGTCTCGATAATCTCGGGAAGTACACTTGAGCCGAATGTTAGGATTAGATGCTTGGTTTGAATCTCTTTACCATCACGCCTCATCTTAATTCTTTTCACATTGATGACATTCTGGTCACTCCATCCCTCCAAAAGTTCAGTCTCAGTTAGCTCCATTAGATCATCATCGGAAATGACACCACGAATGGTGTTCATAGAACGGTGTGCGGTGACACTCACTGGAATGGCCCCGAAAGACACAAGATTGGGTAGCTTTTCGTATTGCAGTTTATCACGGAGTTCAAGAAGTAGATCACCGCTTGCCAACTTGGAAACTTTGTAGCCTGGGCCAAAAGCCTCCATCAGTGATTTCGCAACCAGAAAAGGTGAGACGATTCTTGCTGACTTTTCTGGTTTCTCAGAATGTATAACATGAAATCTTGGGAAATTATCAACTTGGCGGCCAAAAAACTTGAAAACTTCTTCGGTGCGCTCTCGTTTATGAGGGCGATCAGGGAGTCGGGGGAATGACGAAAAAGCCATAAAGGTAACGATGATTTCGGCAGCTATGCCAGCCGCCCACCACCGAGCCCAATAAGGGGACGCTACGAGACCCGAAGGAGACGCAGACGCCAGCTGTACATAGCCACTATAACCTAATATAATAGACCCAAGGTTGGATTGATTACACTAGGTTAACCCTTGCTGCCTGGAAAATTGGAAGTAAAGCGAAGCGAAGAGAAGACAGGAGAGATGGAAAGTGAGAGAGAAAGACGAAGGTTGGAGGGAGAGAGAGACAGGAAAAGGCAACTACCGATTTCCCCCGGGTGGGTCAGCCCGGGGGTGCCGTCTACGTGAAGCCGAGGCCAAAGGGGTGTGTTGCCTCCGCCGAGGGGCCATACAGGTCCAAGCACTCAGCATTGGCTCAACCCCCAGGATCCCCTTTTCCCCGGACACAGCTAAGCCACGCACATTAAGCGTGGGAGGGTCCGACCCCCATGTGCTCGGGTCCGTGGTGTCGCAACCCACCAAACGCCTGCTTACGCAGGCGCCCCTGCGGGGAGAAACGAACTGATAGTGTCCATTTAACAATCACGCAAAAGCGGAGTTTATGTGCTAGGGTCTGAAAATTTTCAAACAGGATATTTTCAAACAGTTACATTTTTTCTTGATTGGTTTACAGGAAAGAATGCACATGTAGTGTGTGTGCTTGCCATGTGTTTTTTTTAAATCTTTGCATTGTGTACATGATGCATGTTTTGATCTCAACAGTTTAATTTCCCCTTGATTGCCCTTTGCAGGTGAACCACTCACAATGACTGGGTGAACGTCCACTCAAAGTGTGGATTCTTTGGAAGGACAGTGGTACCGTGCTGACTGCACACTGTACCTGCATGGCAGGTGTGGGAGAAGCTTGCTCACACGTCGGTGCCTGTTTGTTTGCTGTTGACACAGGGGTGAGGATGAGGAACTCAGTTAGCTGCACTCAAAAAAAAAACAACATTTGGCTCCCTACCTATGTGGAAAAAGTTCAATTCAAAAGATTGAAAGAGATTGATTTTGCATCTGCCAAAGGAAAAAAACGGCAGCTTGATGATAGGATTGAGAGCACTCCCACAAACAAGAAAGTGATAAAACAGAGATTTCATGTGCCACCAGCCTCACCAGCAGAGATGGAACACCTATGCAGTGTCTTCATGAGAAGTGGTGTTGTTCCTGCAATTTTTCCATGCTGCCTGGCCATTCCACTGCCTTCAAGAAACCAGTGCCCAAACAGCAAGCACACCTACGAAATTTATATACGGATGATGCTTTGGCAGATGGATTCGACACCCTCGTTGACAAGGCCAACCAGTTTTTGAGCACCCTTCATGTCACTGACGAAACAGTGAAGTTGATTGAATGTAAAACAAAAAACCAGAACAATTCACCTGACTGGTACCTTTACCGCGCTGGTAGAGTGACAGCATCTGTACTGAAAAGAGTCTGCCGAACAGCTCTGGATAATCCTAGCCTGTCGTTACTGAAATTGATATGTTACCCAGAAAAATCGCTAAAGACTCCTGCCATTGCATGGGGTTTGGAGCATGAACGGGATGCATTGAAGACCTATGAAGATCATCACAAGCAAAAGCACGATGCTTTCAAGTGTTCCAGGTCTGGTCTTCACCTCAGTGCTTCGTATCCATTTGCTGGAGCGACACCAGATGCACTGATTTCATGCTCATGCTGTGGCAGAGGCGTAGCCGAAGTGAAATGTCCCTATTTGCTGTGCAATGCCACCTCATTTACTGAGGCTAAGTCATGTTTGACAGACATTAATGGAACTCTGCAGCTTCCTAAGCAACACGAGTATTATTACCAATTTCAAGCCCAGATGACTATATGCAAAGTTGACTATTGCGACTTCATTGTCTGGGCTCCAAACCTCTTCCATGTGCAAAGAATTAAAAGAGACGAACATTTCTGCAATCAGATGTTTGCAACTGCAAGGGAATTTTTCGTAAGAGCAATTCTTCCTGAGCTCTTCAAGTTTTCCACACGGCAGCAGAGAACTCCAGAAAAGGCATTGCCACCAACAAACGTTTACTGCTTCTGTCAAGGACCCGAGACGGGGAAGATGATTGCGTGTGACAACCCATCGTGCACATTTAAATGGTTTCATTTTTCATGCGTGGGAATCACACGGGCACCCAAGGCAAAGAAGTGGCATTGTCCACAATGCAAGCAATACAAAGAGAACTAGTTCGCTTGACATTCATGTGTTATTCTGTTGGACTGATCTGTTGAATAATCACCAATCAATTCAATTCGTAAATAAACAAACGTACAAGCTCCAAAACAAGCGTGTTTTATTTACTGAGGCATTCTGCTATCTGTTCGACAAACAGCAAGGCACTTGTGAGATTGTAGCATTACATAATAATGTAGCCACATTTATTTATTCATAACAAATGCTCCACCTCTGGCATACGTGTTGCTAGAAGTGAAATAAAAAAAACTGCATGAAAACAAACGAGAATAGTATTCGATAGTATAATGCGGGCAAAGGCTTGTGAAAGCATTACACACTAATGAAGCTCTGGGGTAGGTGAAGTCACTTCACCATTGGCTTCCCTTAGCTCTGCAACAATTGATGGACACATATTAGATAAAGCACAGCATACAGTGACAATTTTATCCAGTGGCGGCCTATCATCACCTTCTCGGCGGGCAACATACTCAATGGGGAGAGTGCCTTTCAAGATGGTAAACTTATTCCGTATGAGCCCAATCACTCCCTCCACATGAATACGCACGTTAGCAAGTTTTTTGGTGCTCAAGACTTCTTCTGCCGACAGTTGTTTTTTGCCTTTTGTGTACGCTGGAACATGCAAACGCGCGCAATAGAAGCCAACACTCTCAGAGATATTGAAGCCTCTGTCAGCAAGCACAACATCACCAGGACGCAGGTTATCGAGAATGCCACAATGATCTGTGATATGCTTATCACTGCAGCGCCTCCTCAACCTTCTGAGATGAAAGTGACAACACCTTGAGGAGCAATGCCAATGAGAAACTTAGCAGTGTTACTCTGCTTGTATTGCGACCATGTCTCACTTCTTGCCTGATACGATGATGGTCGCTCTATTTTTATTTCAAAACAGTCAATTACTGTGGCCACATTCGCACCAAATGAATCAAAGAAAGCTTGCGGCATGGTCTGCTGCAGTGAGACTCGGTCTGGCCATGAAATGTATGGCTTCAATCGACAATCTGCCACATACAGCCACTTATCAAAAATGTGCGACACTGTAGCCTCTGAAACTCCAAATCTGAAGCCAAGGTCAGTGTTGTGCAAATTCAGCTTCATCTTCATTATAAACAGAATAAACTCTTGAAATTTTGATAGACTGTTGTTCACACCGTGTGGGGCATAGCACTCCACAACTTTAAATATGCCATACAGAATATCAAAGGTTGCCATCCCTGTGTAGTAGACGACCTTGGCTTTACTCTCTCTGAACGCTGCTTGAGTCCACTCCAGTTGATCAATCTGAGCACGCAGGGCATACAGGTTATCATTTAGTGCAGTGCACTGTTGCTCCAATGCTGCAATGTCTGTCATGGTCATCTCTGCCTGTACAGCAGCTCCTGAAATTGACAATGCAAATGTAGGGATCAAAGCAGAGCGGTTCACCAGCATGCAGAAAATTCATAACAGTGATGTAAACAAACCAATAAAAATTCATATGAACGAGATCTACATTTCAGACTTAAACAAAGGAGCAATGAAGATACTGACCTGCTTCATTTTCGGCAGCCTGACCTTCACGTTCGGCTCGCGGCAGTGACGGGCTGTCTGCATATGTGCGGTCGTCGTCACCGCCGTCGTAGCGGTTTTCGGGTGGCGTTGCGCCGACTCCAAAAGCTCTTGCCGGTGCAGCGGTCACCGCGTCGACCTCGGGAGCCGTTCGTTTGAACCGTCGCTTTGCAGCACGCTCGTAGCGCGCAGTGCCTTCATTATTTGCTTTGTAGCCTAGCAAAAGCGTTGGCGCCCAGTCCGGGTTCGTTTCATCACAGAGCTGATGATGATGATGATGATGATGATGATGATGTATGGTGTTTAATGGCGCAAGGGCCAGGTATGGCCAAAGAGCGCCAGGCCAGTGTGTTCATGAGTTGACAATGGAGCAATGAATTGCGAAAGGTAGATGTGTCGTGGCTGTAAAAGGGCCTAAAAACAATCGCTGTAAAATGCGTAAAATATATATGTAATAAAATTATGGCAATGGCTGATGAGGTGCACTATGAACACGAAAGAACAAATTGCAAGATAATGAAGATAAACGAAAATTGATCACTGATAAACTTTTCAAACAGCACTACTGCCTTGACAGACCCTTTGAAACGCAAGGGCCTGGAGGCGCGTGCTATGCAAAACTACTATCGCGGCGACATCCTCTGGAGAGAGGATGCGCTACGAAACTATTGGGCAAATAGCATGCAATACTACATCGCTCAGAAAATCCAGTACAGCTTTAGTGCTAAAGAGAGGTTTGTCGCCCAGAAACATAGCGGGATGGAGTGGAAGAATGTACCGGTACGCTAGGGGAAAGTGCCTTTTTCTCTCTGTTTCGGCTTCCCTGCACTCCACGAGGACGTGGAGCACGGTAAGCCTCTCTCCACATCTACCACAGGTTGGCGGGTCATTTCCAGTTAGGAGGAAATTGTGGGTGCCGTATGTATGTCCTATTCTCAGACGAGAGAATAGGACATTTGTTCTTCGTATTTTCGTAACGGGATGCCAGGGACCTATTTGTGGCTTAACTAAGTGGAGCTTATTGTTCGTTTCGGCATCCCACAAGCGCTGCCAGTGGCTTCGAAGTTTCTTTCTCAAGTAGGGCTTGAGATCGCTGGCAGGGATAGAAGCGGTAGGGTTAAGGGCTCGCGATGTAGTTGATGTGGCCATTTGATCAGCCAGAACATTCCCCTCGATGCCTCTATGGCCAGGCACCCAGCATATAATAATATGCTGGTTAGACATGTATGCCTTGCACAGAGCAGAATACAGTTCAATAAGTACAGGGTTTGTGTGTCTATGTAGAGTCATGATGGCTTTTACGACGCTTAGGGAGTCTGTAAATATTATTGATCTTTTGAGTTTCGATTTGCCTATACTCTTCACAGCCGATAAAAGTGCATAGGCCTCAGCCGTAAAAATTCTTGTTTCCGGGTGCAGTACATCGGACTCGGAGAACGATGGGCCGACTACTGCATAAGATACCCCTGCATGTGACTTGGAAGCGTCGGTGTAAAACTGAGTGCAGGACGAGTACTTGAACTGGATTTCTAGAAAATGCATCCGTATATGTGCCTCTGGATCATCTTTTGTGACCTCTACAAACGAAGTATCACACTCTATGAGTTGCCAATGCCACGGTGGCACTGGCTTTGCTGGGGCCATCAGAGTATTTTCAAGTAGTGGGATGTCCATTTCTTCACTAATTTTTCTTACGCGTAGTGAAAAGGGTTTTCTTGCTGTCGGCCGGTTATTAAAGAGTGCGGAACTGGTCATATCAATTACGGTTGAGAAGGACGGGTGTTCCGAGTTGGAATTTACTTTCAGGAAATAGGTGAGGCTTAAGGATGAACGTTGCATATCAAGCGACCACATGTCCGCCTCTACATACAGGCTTGCCACAGGACTTGTCCTGAAGGCACCAGTGACTAGGCGGATGCCTAGATGGTGTACAGGATCCAGCATCCTTAGGGCGCTTGGCGTAGCGGAATGGTACACTATGGCACCGTAATCTAATCTTGTGAGTATGAGGCTCTTGTACAAATTTAAAGGACACTGCGTGTCACTACCCCAAGCGGTGCGTGACAACACATTTAGAATATTCATTGTTTTCATACACTTGTTTCTTAGATACCGTATGTGTGCCACAAATGTAAGCTTCGTATCTAGAATCATACCTAAAAAATTATGTTCTGTTTTTACGTGCACGCGTTGTCCCTGCAACTCAATGTCAGGATCGGGGTGCAGACCCCTCTTTCTGGTGAACAGGACGCAGGTGGTCTTTTGTGGGTTAAGGCTAAATCCATTCTCGTCTGCCCACTTAGACACCTTGTTCAGACCAAGCTGAATCTGCCGCTCACAGACAGCGAGATTGCACGAGGCGAAACCTATCTGTACATCATCGACGTATGCAGAATAAAACATGTTTCTTGGGATATACAGACGCAAAGAACTCATTTTTACGATAAAGAGAGTGCAACTGAGCACCCCACCCTGTGGCACTCCAGTTTCCTGCACAAAAGGTCTTGATACAGCATTTCCCACACGAACACGGAAAGTGCGATTAGATAAATAACTTTCTATGACATTTAACATGTTACGACGTATACCAACGTGCGAGAGGTCTCTAAGTATTCCAAACCGCCCCGTGGTACCGTAGGCTTTTTCTATATCAAGGAATACAGAGAGAAAGAGCTGTTTATGGATGAAAACTTCACCAATTTGCGTCTCAATACGTATCAAATGGTCGGCGGTGGATCGACCTTCTCGAAACCCGCATTGGTACGGGTAAAGCAATTTGTTTGATTCGAGAAAATGTATTAGTCGGCGGTTAATCATTTTTTCGAACAGTTTGCAGAGGCAGCTTGTTAGTGCTATAGGGCGGTAACTCGAAGCAGACGATGGGTCCTTGCCCTGCTTCAGTATAGGAACGACAATGGCCTCTTTCCAGGCAGAGGGGATCTTGCCGGAGGTCCATATAGCATTGTATAGGGAGAGGAGAGTTTTCTTTGTTTCATGAGGAAGGTGTTTCAGGATTTGATAAGCTATGCGGTCAGAGCCTGGCGCAGACGTATTGCAACAACTAAGTGATGCATACAGCTCAGCAATGCAGAATAGCTGGTTGTATGCCTCGTTTCCCGTACCTTTTCTTTCTAGTTTCTGTTTTTCTATTGTAGCCCTGTGCCTTTTAAATGTTTGGGAATAATGAGATGAGCTGGCCACATGCTCAAAATGTGCTCCCAGGCAGTTAGCTTGGTCTTCCAGACTGTGGCCTTGTGTGTTTACCAACGGGAGTGAATAGGTTTGTAGCCCTTTTATTTTATTAACTTTCTTCCAGACTCTGCCCTCGTCTGTATACGAGTTTATGCCTGATAAAAACTTTTTCCAACTTTCTCTCCTGGCGTGTCGGCGCGTTCTTCTGCCCTCCGATTTAATTTTCTTAAAATTAACAAGATTTTCCGCAGTTGGGGAGTCGCGTAGCAACCCCCACGCTTTGTTCTGTTTCCTACGAGCGTTCCGACATTCCTCGTTCCACCATGGGACACGGCGTTTGCAGGTCGCACCATTCCATTCTGGTATACATTCAGTAGCGGCATTGATTGTGAAAGATGCAAGATACTCAACCGCAGCATCAATTCCCAGCAAAGATATGTCAGGCCACGAGATACCACTTGTAAGACTTTGGAATTTCTCACAATCTGCCGTATCCAACTTCCAGCGGGGTGCCTGTGGTAGAGGTTCGTTTTGTAGTGGTGATCTCAGCAGTATCGGGAAGTGGTCACTCCCGTAAGGATTTTTTATAACTTCCCATTTAAGTTCAGCAAATATAGACGGGGAAGCTACACTGAGATCAATGGAAGAAAAAGTTTTGTTTGCGAGATTGTAGTAGGTGGGTTCCTTCTTATTCAGGAGACACGCACCAGAGGAGAAAAGAAATTGTTCAATTAGGCGTCCTCGCGCATCGATACGTGTGTCGCCCCACAAGCTGCTGTGTGCATTGAAATCGCCAAGAACGAGGTAGGGTTCTGGTAATTCATCTATAAATGACTGAAATTCATGCTTGTGTAAAGAATGGTGTGGGGGTATGTAGAGTGAGCAAATGGTTATGAGCTTACCCAGAAGTACAGCACGAACGGCTACCGCCTCAAGTGCCGTTTTGAGTGGAAGTGGCTGACAGGGTACACTTCTGTCGAGTATGATGGCCACACCACCAGATGATGCGGCAGAATCCTCGCGGTCTCTTCGGAAAACAATATTCTGACGTAGGACGTTGGTTTTTCTGGAGTTTAGGTGTGTTTCTTGAACACACAGCACCTTTGGATTAAATTTATTGATAAGTTCTTGGATGTCGTCTAGGTTGTGGATTAGTCCTCTAACATTCCACTGCATTATTGTGTTCATGTTGGAGGAAAATAAAAGGCGCTGTGTGTCTCAAAAGAGAGGAGAGTGACTTTACTTTACAAGGCCTTTGTCAGGCCCTGTAATTGGTGTTTTGTCTTTTTTGGAGCGGTCGAGAGAACCTCGCCGCTCCTTCGACGCTACCTGCGCCGTTTGGCTTGGACTGGTGTCCATAGCCTCTTGCGAGGCACTGGACACCCGCTCCAGAGAGCGATGTGTGCGTCGCGTAGACTTCATCTCGAGCGACGAAGTCTTTGTCCCCACCGGGCCGGAGGTCAAAAGGACCCCTGTGGCCTCTGCGGTGCCCTGGCTGCTGCCGGAGCTTGTAGAGGCCACTGGTGTGGACATTTTGAGAGATGGCAGGGCAGCGTTGGCTGCTCCCACCTTAGGGGCGGGTGGCGTTAGCCTCGGCACGCTAGGCGTGGTCCGGGCTACCGCCAGAGGCCGTTGTGGTGCCGCCCCCCGTTGCACCACTTCGGCGAAAGATGTTTTAAGCAAGAACAACGAGGAGATACGTTGACGTGCTTCGCGGAATGTGATATTCTCCTTCACTTTTACAGTAATTATTTCTTTTTCTTTCTTCCAGACTGGACAAGCTCTGGAGTATGCCGGGTGACTGCCGTCGCAGTTCGCACAATGTACCTCGTCATTATTGCAATCGTCAGAAGAGTGACCAGTGTGCCGCACTTTGCGCACATAAGCTGCCCTCGGCAGCTTTGGGACGCGTGACCAAATCTTTGGCATTTGAAGCAACGTCGCGGGTTCGGGATATAAGGTCGAACATGAAGTTTTACATAGCCGGTTTCAAGAGTCTCGGGTAATGTGGTTGAACTGAAAGTGAGTATTAAATGCTTTGTTGGCATTTCGTTGTCATTCCTTCTGATTGTGATGCGCTGCACGTGGATTACGCCTTGGTCCTTCCATCCATCCAGGAGTTCTTCATTCAATGTCATTAAGTCTTCATCTGATACTACGCCTTTGACTGTGTTCATAGTTCGATGCGCGCTCACAGAAACAGGGATATTACCAAAGGCTACGAGGTGTGCTAGTCTGTTGTATTGTTCCTTGTCTTTTAGTTCCAGGAGCAAACCTCCACTTGCCATCTTTGTTACCTTATAACCAGTTCCAATGGTCTCTCTTAGGCACTTGGCCACAAGAAATGGTGAAATTGTTCTAGCTTTTGTAGATGATTGTTCGCAGTGGAGGACGTGGAATTTCGGGAAACGTTCGCTGTTTTTGGGCAAGAATAGTGATGTTGCATCGGTGCGTACCCTTTTCGAGGCACGATCGGTTGAGAAAGGGTTCGGGGATCCCATGGAAAGAAACTACATGTTCGGCAACGGCGTCTGCCACCCACCGCGGAGCCCAACAAGGGGACGTGGCAGAACATAAAGTCTGCACAGCGCCAGCAGTATGCCGTTGCTATAACCCAATATGGTATACCCAAGGTAGGACAGCCACACCAGGTTAACCCTTGCCGCCAGGAAAAGTCGAAGTGAATGGAAAAGATGAGAGGACAGGACAGATTAAAAGTGGAAGGGAAAGACGAAGATGATGGTAGAGAGAGATAGGAAAAGACGACTACCGGTTCCCCCCGGGCGGGTCAGTCCGGGGGTGCCGTCTACGTGAAGCAGAGGCCAAAGGGGTGTGTTGCCTCCGCCGAGGGGCGTTAAAGGTCCAAACACCCGACTTCGGCTCAACCCCCAGGATCCCCTTTTCCCCGGACACGGCTAAGCCACGCAAGGTTAAACGTGGGAGGGTCCAACCCCCATGTGCTCGGGTCCGTGGTGTCGCAACACACCAAACGCCTGCTTTCGCAGACGCCCCTGCGGGGTTCATGACAGAGCTTGGACGGTCTCCCTACAAATGCAAACAAATGTGATTCTAGCGCAGCGTTAAGTGCGCTTTATGTAATATTGCGCAGGCTTACCTGTTACGAAGTGGGCGCCGCACACTCGAATGTTTGGGAGATCGCCCTTGAGATCAGCACGGTTGATACGTGCAAGGCACAGGCTGCGCCGCTTCGAGCTAAGTGCTTTCGTTCGTTCGTCTTGCCATTCCACAACCTTCGGAAGCCGAAAAAGGTTCGTGTTTGCCGAGTCCTTCCTCGAGCTGCTTTTACTGCGGTTGCAACACCCAACAACTGCGCAAATAGCCATTGCACAACAGTGCCATTCGCATACGACTAACAGCGTGGTGCCACAGAACACCCGTACAAACTTGTGGAGCCATATGGTGGTGCTCCGAGTGCTCCGATATGGCGGAAACCTAACCCAGCGTTGGCGGAAGTGACGTCAGTGCAAGCCATGTATATAAGAAAAGTACCGCCATCCTTTGATAAACGCCGCTTCTCTCTCTCCTGTATCTCCGATTGGACGATGATAGCGCTCGCTTTTCACTTCTTTATATTTTCTTTTTTTCCGCCTCAGAGCCATGTTGAAAGTCCTCTGCGCAGCCGCAGTCGCCGGCGGAGGCGGCGGCGCGCGCCCGGCCTGAAAGCTTCAACGTGGACTTTCTAGCTGCGCCACCGTCGACTTGGCTTTCGCAAGCAAAAAGTAAAGAAAAAAGCAAGCGTTTTAGGAAAGGAGGCGGCGGAGGAAAGAGTAGATGGCGGTACATTTCTTATATCGGGACTTTAGCATCGGAATCTTCTCAAACGTTATCGATGCTTCTATGATTCATCTGTGGTCACCGACGCTCATGTAATCTGATTGTATGAGCGACGCGAATTGTCTAGAACTTTCCGGAAGACACGCGGGCATCAGGGATTAATCTGGAACCTTCGATAAGTCGTGTATAAAAGCCGACGCGTTTCGCCGCTGATCAGATATAGACGATCGCCGACTGTGTTCGCGGCTATCGTTGTTATTTGAGTGTTGCTTTCTTTTGTGGGCACAGGTTCGCCTAATAAAGAATCAGTTTCGTCATACACAGTTCTACGACTGTTCTCTTCACTGTCACTACTACGTGACAATATGAAGCTACATTTGTTTGAACCGTAGTTGCCCTTCAATTACTATGAGAAATGCTTACAAGGGATTTTCTTTTACTGAATCTTCGGGGCAGTAGTGCTTGTTATTTACACGGCGTATTGAGCCCTCCGAGAGGGGGCCCTCGTTGTGACCAGTTCGATGTTTGGATATCATTGTGTATCTTCGTTTTTGCAACTACAGTAGCTTGCCCGGCAAAAATATAAGCCAAAGCGGCAATATTGAAGAACTTGCAGCGGGATAATTTGGGAGAAGCAGGTTATCGCCATATAGCAATTTTCCAACCCAGGAGATAGGAATACAAAAGAAAAGGCGGTGGAAAGAAACAGTGCGGTCGATAAACGTACGTGACGCCTTTTTCTAACACTGTAAAAACATGTAGTTTCAATAGTCTGCATTTGTAGAACATATTTTGTAGAACATCGTCACGGAACTGCAATCAAGGCTACCTCAATGTGTACAACTACATTTCTAGAAATTCTACAGCGCCTGCAACTACAATCACTACGGAAAGCATTCCTGTTTCAAAAACGGCACCCCACACACCAGGAATATTTCCTGTTGTTATGGCGGTCATAGTTCTCCACACCCCAAACGTGACCATCGATTAGGAATGTATTGTCGTCATTCAAGAAAGAGGTAAGGAGAGAGTAAAGACCCCCGAATAACCGCACGGAGAAGACGCGTCGCAGGCCTCCACGATGGTAAAGGTCAAGTCGTTAATTTGAACAATACTTTGTTCTGGTCAGATAATACCTTTCTCGGCCACGTGGTGGCGTTCTTGAGAATGGGGAATTTCGACACAACTTTAAGCTTTCTCTTTGCTTGGCTTTTCGGTGTTGGTATCCACAAATCCCACCCCTGGCAGTGATCGACAGGCATAGCTTGGTGTTCGCTCGTCGCTGCTTCCCTGCGAAGGGCGGTGTTTCGGTCGCATGCCATAAATATTGTATTTGCCGGCGAAGAAAATCGCATCATGTCAAACGGCGTTGAAAGTTATAGAACCAGCAGAAATGACGCCACAGTACGACGAAAAACGCAGAATACTGGACACCGCAGAAACAGGCGCTTCTGCGTGTGGTCCATCAATTCAAGTCCTTCAGACGCTTGAAGCAGGCGCAAATCGATTTCTTCGTACAAACTGTGCTGCAAGTTTGCAAGCGCCGACGTCTCCGACATCATCATCAAGTACTGTGAGTGAACATCTTACGAAGATGCTCATAGACTCATCGTATCGTCAGTGAGGACACGCGCGGCGACAACTCGCGTGAGTCGTGGACTGCGTGGACCGTATAGAATTAGTTCAGTTGCTCATCGTAAGTGTACTTGTTGCCGTCTGTTGGTGATAAATGTTTGTCCTGCCTATGACTCTGCTTCCTGTATCTGAGTCCCTGGGCCCACGAACCACCACAATAGCCTGTACATGAGTTTGTCTTCTCACATCATGCATCTGGTGATGGCAGCAAGTAGCCCTCCTACAACTGATATATTAATGAATACATCTTTTCAGTTGGTGAGAGCACATTACAATTTTCACGAAGCAGCAATGTAACAAATTTCTTGTGAATTCGGATGTAAAAAACTTCACATTGTAAGGTATGAAAAGATTTATTTTGACTGATAGTCATCTTCAATGTGTTCGCTCTTAAAAAAGCAATACATGTTGCATGCTGCACAATACTCACTGTTGCTATAGCTTGGATCCTGGATGTCTGGTTCCTGAGTGTCTGATCCGACTGCGGCGTGCCTGCGCCACTGACATCTGCACAGTCGGGCTGTTCTTGTGGGACGGCTGGTTCGCTTACATCCCCACAATGCGGCAGCTCCGGAGGATCATCATATATGCCCTCGAATACGTGCTCGGCAGTTTCTGGGGGTGGCTCAACGCTTGCAGGCACCACAAGTGCTGAAGTGAAAAGTTTGCAGGTACATGTGAATGCCAACCATTTTCAAAATGACAGTGTTAAAAAAAGAAAGGTGCTATGCTTGCACGCAATACTTCATACGTGTGCGGGAAAACTGCACACTCGTGTGCATTGCAAGTGTGGAGCATTACAGCTAAACAATTTTTAGTAGGGTAATGTCAGCACAAAACATGCTAGAACACGCAGCATCAGTGTATACAGTTTTTCATCACTTACTGTTTCTGTCCCAATATGAAATTTTGGCGCATCATGACCGTGCGTACTAGTACGAGTGAAGGTGTACCTGAATCGTCGGTGTCCGTTGTGGGAGGTTTAAAATTCGCAGCGGCACTGTCACGAAGGGCTGCAGCGGCTTGCCGCGCTGCTGCTTGCGGCCTCATTTTCATGCCAGACCCATAAATATTAGCCATGTCCCAAATTTCTTGCAGTAACGGTCGGCTCGCGTTATCAACGTTGATATCGTGAGCGGACCGTCGCTCTGACCACTGACAAAGCGCGATAAGCGCGAAAAGGCATTATTACTTTAAAGGCATCGCTACAAAATACCGGCCCAGTGCGGAATTTCGCTATTAAATAAAATAAAGCAAACACAAAGGGCCAGGCTAGATATCACTTGTTTTGAGAAGCTCGACTTGTCGAACACGAAGTTTGGGCATCAAGCCACGGCGGCAGTTATCATTTTCGGAGCTGAAATCACCACAGGGTAAAAGGAGGGCGAGGGGGAAAGCAAGCAAGTGGGGGCGATGCGCACTCAAAGGAACAGCCAGACCCTCCCCTGATAACTCGGAAACATGTCACGATTGGGGCCACTGTATAACCTTATAGCGCGCTTGGCCACGCGCTCACGCGGTAGCTCACACTGAGCGCGTTAGTACATGCATTTCGTAAGGGTTATATAACACATAATATATAGCATGTTTATGAATGATATGCATATTTCCGCAGCATTCATTCGAAATTATCTCGATGTTTATTACTTAATCTTGTCATGGAATCTTTCATTGATATTATATTTTATTTTATTTTTTCACACACTCATACATTTTGTAGAAAAAACGCCTGCCTGCAAACACAAAGAATACCACGTGTGCAAAGTATGTAATGGATCGCAGTTCGTTCAACTCGGAGGTTAGTGGAGGTCACAGTGCAGGAGCCCTACGGCTAGGTGCATGAGGGTGCATTGACCTTCATTGTGGTCAAATACTCTCCTGGCAGCAGCAACCCCTCGCATGCCTTTTGTTAATATGTTTTCCTCATGCCATTGTATGTACGCGCAACTTTGTATCCCTTTATAGCAACACTGTACATGCCCATCGTTTTTGATGACCTTGACATGTGTCATTAGATGTCTTGACATTCGTGACTCCACTAAATCTTTTTAGTGACGACCGCATGCTTTTTGTTAACATGTTTTCAATAATGCCACTTCATGCAGGCGCAACTTTGTACCCCTTTATAGCATCACTGTACATGCCCATCGTTTTTGATGACTTTGACTTGAGTCATTGTACGTGTTGACATTCATGACGACACTAAACCTGTGCGCGCCTGTGGTCATAGTCAACCGATGATTTACGAGCCTTGTTTTCACAGCCTTGTTGTATTCACTTTTTTTCTGTTTCGTATTTTTTCTTTTTTTCTCTCTCTTTTAATATGCCACTCTGTGCGCGCGCAGGTTTCCATTCACGTGTTTGTTGTATTCCTTTTTTTTACTTTGTATATTTTTTTCTTGTCTTTTTGTCACTCTTACGGTAAAAATGTATAAATTGAGCGCTGTGTGCTTGCACTCGCACTCTTGATGAAGGCCGGACTCCGGCCGAAACGTCAGTAAAGTCGCGTTATGTTTTTCCTACGTGCTTCTATTTTTTGAACTACACACACACATATATATATATATATATATATATATATATATATATATATATGTTAAACGTTATCGTGCAGCGCAAGACGCGCCTACATGATTTATAGAACGGTTTGTTTGAGACAGCGGTGCCGGAGAGCGACGGAATGAAGGTAACAAAAAAAGCAAGGCGCGTTAACAACAGTCCCCATTTTTTTTTACCAAGTTCAAAGTCTTACAGTATACCTTTAAGTCAGACACAACCGCATCGACAGCTGGCAGTGAAGCCAATAGGGTAATTAGGAAACATGCCCATCATTTAAATTGAAATGTAGAAATAATGTGGTGACAGAAATAAGAGCCGACGAAAAACTAAGTTGTCGCCGGTGGGAGCCGAACCTAAATCCTCAGCCTTATACGCTTGCTAACAGCTGTTCGCTCGTCCACTTGTATCGGTATATATTATAGGTCGACAAGACATGACACTGCAAATGTTAGCCAGCGACACTCATGAGCATGGCGTCCCTGTGGTTTTTTCTGTGCCAAAAAAGCTCGGTGGGGGGTTGCGGAATAAAGCATGACGGAACTTTCTTGAAATGTGCCACGGGCGGGGTGTATCAAATTCCACTGAAGTGTGGACGAGTATATGTGGGCCAAACATAGTGCTACATGAATGAAAGCGTAGGGGAGCATACGTTGTCAATTCAGAAAACATAAGCGAACTTGCCCACTCATTGCATTACATGCAAATGATGTGGGCCATGTTCAAGAACATTAAGATTCTAGGCAGGAGCAAGAACAAAATAGCTCGTGAGCTTTTAGAAGCTTTTTACATCCAGGAAAAGGGCGATGACTATGTAAGTGACACTTCCTTTACCTTGTATTCTGCGGAAAGCAATTTTCTGCGCAGCTTTGTGCTAAACTTGAGGCAGGCTTGATTTGCCATTCACCCCTCCTCCTTTTCTTTGGCACGTGTGAACACTGCCTATATATGCAACTTCGAAACGAATAAAACCGGTTGATTGTTTGAGCTCTTTCCGACACTTCGTTTTTTTCTCTGTGTTCGTCCTTTGATGCGCAGCTCTTCCTAACATAGTCACTCTTGGGCATGACGGTGTAAGCAGAAAATCCTCTTCAACACAAGCCTTTGTGTCTTCCGAGAATTAAGCCACTCGGTTGCGCGTCTTCTTGTGTCTTGTTTTTTCAAGCTATACTTGATATCATGAGCTCCCCGCAGTCCGTCGAACTAGAATAGAGAACAAACGAGGGAACCCAGCCTTAAGGCGCAAATACCTGGATGGGTTCCATCGTTTCTACAAGTATGTACCAAGAAGCCCAGCAACAGACTCTTCTACAGACAAAAGTTGAAAGACCTCCCCCCGCCCGCACCCCTAATCACCTTCCCCACAGCACGATTGAATTTTCACGAAAAGATTTGTGGCTTACAATCGGTCTTCCTTCACCCTTCTTTTGTGTAGGTGAAGGGGAGAAAACGGAGAAAAAAAAAGCAGATGGTGGATAAGGCGCTATGATGCACTGGAGAATGTACACGTGTTGGGTGCCACGCAAGAGATTTGAGTATCTGCCACTGAGAAAGGAAGGGGGTTGGCGCTATCTTCTGCAGCTCTTGAGGGAGCACGGCTCTGCGCCAACGGGGAGGGGAAAGTGGGAGAAAGGGAGTATATGCCACTGAGTAGAGTCCACTGCCAGCGTCTGCGTACACATCGTGCTCCACCGATCGTGTTCTCAGTCGTGTAATATCTCCGGGGACGACAGACGCAGTGCACCGACGAGTTCATGATCAACGACACTGTCATGATCAACGACACCGTCCAATCCGCTGATGGCCATGCAAATAGCCAGGAGTCTTGCATAGTGTCAATTGCACTCAGCAAAATACCATATCCACCGATGAAAAACGGCTCATGGACGGCACGTGAGCGCGAAAAGCCTTTACCAGAATGTGAGTGCACGATTTCATTATTCAAATTTGCACTGTGAAAAATTTTTTGTACCATGCTATAACGCTGGCATTTGTACATGGGCTCATGAAATACAAAGGAAATTAATAATTTGGGGAGATAGACGCAAAATTATGAAGTTTCTCTCCCGATTATGTGTGTATCAAAATATCGAGTGAGCTTGCCCGGAGTGTTGTCTCGTTGTAACGACTTTTCATTTCGACGCTCTGCAGACGTTATTAAGTATATCGTTGTACTCTATTTTCGTCAAAACTGCAAATCTTCTGTTGACGTTAAAAAGCGAGATCTAGAAAGAAATGTCCACCGATTTCTCTCGTTCTTCATTAATCAGTACCAGTTCTCTGAAATCTGTTCTTACAACACGAAAGTAAAGGATACATTGCAGCAGCACCATGTACCGCTTTATCTGCCGATTCTGCACATTATAGAAGGGGCCATTGATATGTTAATTGCACTAGCGATCTGGTTGGCTTGCCCAAAGTCATCAAAAACAAGTTAAGCATGCCACTATGCTAGGCTTCATTTAATGGTAAGTTTGTGTATTTGTGAATATGAAATGGAAATGCAAGAACTCTAGGCGTTTTTTTTTAATACAAATGGCACATTTTCACTAGCGAACCACCCTTCCAGCTTCGCTATCGGATCCGCTGACAAAATTAAAATAGATTGTGCTGTTCCACGTACCAAACCCACGATGCGATTAATATGCGCGCCGTAGTGGGGCACTCTATATTAATTTTTACAGGGGTGCTTTGACGTGCACCTAAATGTACTTGGTGTTTTATTGTATTTCGCCCTTATCAAAATGCAGCCACTGTGACTACCTCTTACGTTGACGTGAACGACCGAAACTTCGTTGGTCATGTTAAACGGGTCGCATAAAAGGCGCTATTAAGTATTTGTGGCACCCACTAGAAATTCAGGCTTCGTACTGCAATTAGGATGTTGACAGCCACCCAAAAAAGGAATGAGAAGAAACAGCAGGAGATATAATTGTACTGCTGGTGGAACATAGTTTAGATGAAAGACCCAGCGCTGACTATGAATCACTCGTTATAGTACGTCATCTGAAATACAGAAAAATAATCTGGGCAGAAAGCATAAGAACCATTCTTCATCACAGCCAACTGCTGTCGGCATGTTATCAGAAATTCGATTAAACATCATGCTTCACTCCACGGTAGTGATATAGACGCACACTAAGACATGAATCACCGTGCTGGCACACGAGAAAAGCTTCGCTAATCTCTACAGCATGTTGCTCCGTGTGGCTTTCTGATTAAGTTAGGTGTCTATAGATATGGATCGCAACCGTATCTTTTGCAATGTTCCGCCAAATGACCAACAATAGAGCTAAAGAAAAGAACATTTGTGGCTCTTAATATATTTTTTGTCAAAAACAAATATAATATATAGGCTCTTACTAAACGTTTGCGGTTGGTCACAATGTTATATCTTCTTGGACTTGCATGATTTGTATATATTGTATGTGTGCTTGGAAACCCTCACAAATTTTTTGTACACTATCACTTCGTTACTGCGCTGCGTTTTTCTATTATAGTCCTTTGACTTTATTTTGTGGGTAGAACTTTGCAAATATTCGTGCTATTTGACTGTCGCGCGCATACCACTTTTTTTCTGCTTTTAGTATTGCTTACCCTGCAGCAAGCAGTTTACGGTGCTACTAATCGAGCCAACGTCTTCTTTAAGTTCGTATTATTAAAATAGAGTTGCAAGCCATAGCGCCATGTCCATTCATACGAACAAACAGTTTGCATAGCCTGCACTTTCAATCTAGCGAGTGCTGAAGAACAACGAGCCTATGGCCAACTGGCTCGTGCACAAAGTCGAATCAAAGAGTGCGGTTCAACGTTTTTATTGACTGCATTTATTATGTATCGACACGCGCTCATTATTATACATCTACAGTCATACATGGCGTTCGTTGCACCGAATTATACTCGAAGCTTTGTGGACAGTAAAAAAAAAAAACATATCTGTAGGATCAAATAAAATTCACTCTCCGTCTGTTTGTGTCGTAGAGCTCAGTGAAAAGTAATAACTCTGTGTAAGTTTAACAAGTGAAAATAAACAGTTATGTGCACCTACGGTGCATAAAATGCAGAAGAAACGTGAAGAGCGGATGTGGCTAATCGTTTCCGTATTTTATCGTTACTGTGTGCAGTTGATGAAGCCTGTGCACCTTCATTGAAAAGGAGGAATACTCGAGACTTCCTGCTGCCTAAAATTGTCTACTACGGAGAAGAGGCATTCGACCGGAGCATGCCGTCTACTTTAACATGCAGCGATGGCTCCCCGGCTAGAAAGCGTCGAAAGACTGGTAGCCGACTACCCCGTCAACATTCTGCGCGATTGGCCGCTGGGCGTGAAGAGAGGGCTGTGTACGATCTCGGCCTAAACCCTGCAGAGTACTCGCAATCATCCGTGTGGGGTTTGAACACCCATCTTCCAAGACTCTTTACGTACGGTGTGTTCACCTACGACGTGCTCCTTGAGTGAGAGCTCGAAAGGCCTGCGATCGAGGAAAGAGCAATGCTTGGGTGCAAAGCCTGTCCTTGGCTGGGACGTTGCACTTGATGTTCCCAGTGGTTTTCGTTTTTATTTGTAACTGCAGTTTTAACTCGTCCTCTCAGTTTCACATGTTAAGAAGCAGTAAAGATGGAAAGAAATAATCGGTTATCATGTTTAACAAATGTGATAGGAGGATGTAGCCATTGAAAATAAAGAAAATCTTTGATTACTGTGCTATTGTTTGGTGGCTGTTGAGAAAGCCCGTTCACTTTCAGGGTGCGCGATCTCGGTGGCAGTGACGGCTGTATGTTTGCGAGAAATATTTTCGTGCTGTGATATTGTATTGTCCAGAGAGAGAAATAAAACAAAATGTGAAACGCGGAGTGGTTAACCAAATGAATTGTCTGGCTGGTTACTCTGCACAGGGTGATGGGCTAAGCGCAGAAAAGATGAGGAGAGAAGAAGAGAAAAAGAAAAATCTCTCCGCACCAACTATAGCTTTTAAACCAGCCTTGATGTTTTTAAAAAGCAGAGTAACGCTTTGAAAGCAGTATTGTCCAGCGTGGTCAAGTAAAGTGTAACGGTTAACTTGGAATGATCCCCTTAGCTAAACGTGGCTTGCAAGTCTGAACGATGGCTTAATAACTTCTTTTATTTTTTAAGCCCGTGCGTTTTGCAGACAGTAATAAAGATTACGGGTAAGATTTTTCCACGAGTTTTGACATCTCGTTTTCCAACTTCCGATTATTTACAGTGAGCACTCTTACAGTGATAACTGTCATGTGCCCCTAGTCTTATTGATTTCAACTTCTAGCGCGCCGCAGGAATTCGAGAATAGTTTGCGAGAACTTAAAAATAAAGAAATTAAAACCGCAGCGCCCGCAGAGCATTTGAACGTGGGTCCCTGAGCAGATTGTACGTCCTAACAAGTTCGGTAATAATCTCGACCCAACTGAGGTTCTTTAACAGGCACCTGAACCTAAGTACACGGGCGTTTTTGTCTTTCGTGCCCATCGAAATGTGGCCGCCAAAGCGGGCATTGAAGCCACGGCCTTGATTTCGGCGGTGTTGCGCCATAGCTGCTAAGCTACCGTAGTGGGTTAACATGCACATTGCTTCCGCACGTCAGCGAATATTTGGTCCAACTGCAGCAGTGCTCAAGACGAAGTCGTGCACAACTTACTGCAGCTACTACGGCGCAGGCTGGCGCATTACGGCTTTGTGTTATGGGTACGTTGGTATTGTTATTTTATTAATGTTATTAGTTTGCTTATATAGCGGCAGCGCCCTCAGCATTCGTCTTATGAAAGCGTGTGATGGAGCTTACCATCGATTTCTCGAGGTACGGTTGGTGCGTACATGTAGCGAGTAGAGATTGTGCTCAATGCTAATTTATTAGCACCACAGCATGGCCCCATAGGAATGACAAGTGCTACCTGCAAATTTCGCCGTTCTTGAAGATGCAACCACGTGACATCTTGCAGCACTGTTATAATTTGCGTTTAAAGTGGCCTGAACCACCCTTCGGGGGGTGGTTCAAGGCCCGCGGGTAGCATACGCCGCTGTGAACATCTCAGCCAAGTTTTCCTGTCGTATACGTGGTGCGTGGAGTCACCTTTCTCTCAAATGTCCTCGTTTCAATTCGTTTCCGCAGAAGCCATGATTCTCTCTATTTTGTGTGCTTTATTACGTAATAAAGCACATTCCAATACGCGGTTCCTATTGGTCACTGCGGTCGGCTACACCGCGGCCGTCGCGGGGTGCCGCCACGAGTCCACTGGCTAAGCGCACTGCGGCCTGCTGAGGACAACCGCGTTTGGCTTACGTTTAGCGCGTCGTATAGGCACCAAAATGGGAAGTCATGGCGTCTACGTTAACATCCAAAATAAAATTTGAACTGCGCGCCACGATGACATTGCGAAGGCGGAGCGTTGTGGGCCCGCCCTACTCCGCGGTAGCCTTCGCAGTGCAAGGCATTGAGGAAGGAAGAGGAGCACAGCGAAGGCCGCGTTTGATTGCCAACAATTACGCTACTGCTGAATGCATTGAAGTACTTTTTGCGGCAAGGTATTCCTGAAATAGCCTATTTTCACTTCAAATGTTTTTCTTCACTTCTACAAAAACGGTTCATGGCCCCTTTAATGAAGTGCATGAGAAGAAACGCGATTACTATTTTTAAATAGTCTTTTTTAGCTAGTTACCCCCACTTTTAGGGATCGGTTATATGTTTCTAGCCTATTATCGTGGGCCGATTTCGGAGATGGTGCAGCTTAAAAAAAGTGCGCCGATATGTGCCACTCGTCCCCGTGATGTTCCGAATATATTCATATATAATAAATAACATTGTCCATCGGCAGGATTCGAACAGCGGACCCCTATCACAGCAGTGTGCAGCTCTAATTAGACCACGGGTGCATTTTTTCCATCATTACCATATGTAAGAAACATATGTTTACGATTATGACGTGCCATTAAGACGTCATTATACGTCAAAATGTTGGCGTATGAGTCCGAGCAAATCAGTCCGACGCTCCTGCTACTGCCCTCACGCGAGGAGTGACATGTCAAAGTGTGGTGCGCGGCGACTCCACACTCATCTCGTTCAGGAAGACTTTGTCTTTCATCGACTTCAACTGGAGGTTGAATCGTCTTTCAACATTTTTTTAAAGAGAAGCTTATGTTGCGAACCCAACCGGAGTTGCCTGACCGCGTTTAGAAAAAGTTTATTGTCTCAGTGACGGCATCATTCCACCAGGATAATTAATATACAAAGTACGGAACATAGTATTCACTGCATGTTTTAGCTGCTAGGTGGGTAAGTGGGGGCTGTTTCTGTCGTGACAAATAGGCCAAGCGCCGGACAGCACTATACGTCTTTACTACCCTTCTTGATGTGGAGACTGTTTTCCTTGTTTTCTACTAAATTGCTCTGTGACAAAATAATTGATGCCTAAATATTTCCACCAGTTACGACCCCTTTCCTTCTGTCCATTATTACACACGGGGAAAACTCTCCTCACTGCCACTTGTGTCCTAGTACCAGAGCCGACTTTGACCACATATTTTTAAATTGCCAGAAGAAGCCCAAGCCCACGTGGCGAGGGTCAGAACACCAGGAGCGATGGGAGGCTGCTCTGCGTAGCTCGCAACCGGAGTTACAGCTTCGGACAGTGGGCTGGGCCAGAGGAGTCGCCGAAGCACAAATGTGCCCGGCCATCTAGAGCAGCCCGAGGGACCATCGTCGTCCTGCTTCATTTTCTCCCCTCCCCTCACATTATCTCGTCAATCAATAAAGTTTACCCAACCACCCATTGCAACAACTAGCTAAACGTCATCACATGTAACATTTCTTCATTAATCAATACTTCATAATTTTTATATGCCTACTTTTGTTACCAGTAGGCCACAATCACACGTATACTTATATCGTGCCAACGCCAACTATCTTTTTAAGATGATCACTGCGTGTTGATAATGATGATGATTTACATGGTATGGCACGTATCCACAACGGCGGATTGGTAAAGAAACGGACGGCGCATTCAAAATAAATAAGAAGAAACGAAGGCATGCATGGGTCACATTGCGTAACACGGGTGCGGGAGTTCCCATGCACGCGCGTCAGTTTTCTTTCCGCCAGAGACGCGGGAATGAAATAGCCACATTTGTAGCATTTCATTCACTGTTACCCGTAAGGTCAACTTCACATAGATTCCAGAAAGTGGGTTGGATCTGCATAATTTGTTTGTTCGCGTAACTGTAGCAGCCGATTGTCACCAAACATTTACATGTTAGGCTGCGCCGAGGGTCAACGTGTCACCGAAAATTGACGCTACGCAACCTTCAGCACTATAGGTGCCCGGGAGGACAGCGCACATGAAGCGACCCGGTATCTCAGTTCGCCTAAGTTGTGAATCTGTCACAGGTTGCGTCCAAGATGCGACGCGTGGCCCGCGTATGTGCTCAGCCGTATGGACAGCGATGAGCAGCCACGGCCGGGCTCGAGGAGGAGACGCGCGCTCACCCATAGCCGTACGCCTCGTCACATTTTGGCCCGCTGAACGCCACAGCGCCTCCGCTTGCCCCTATTTGATCGCGTGACCTGCAATATTTCCCGCGCCATTTATTTCGGCTCACGATGGCACGCTAAGTGAGATAAGATCGCACTGGGCGCCATGTTATCACACTTGGACTTGTTACGGAACCTGCAGGGCAACGACGACAGCAAGAATTCACCTTGATTGTCCGTATATAATTGTTATCGCAATAAAAAGTACGCTCATTTTCCTTTCTAATGCGGGTTCTGATTGTATGTTATTGCACAAGCATAGTTGGCCTTAATATATAATAGTGGTTTGAGTTTCTCGCTTTGATGGGAAAATGAGATAAACACACGATCAGCTTGCGAAGGAAGCTGTGCATCGCAATGATGCAGGACAAAATAACTTCGCCTAATTTGTTTTCTATATTATGCCGCTTGGTAACGCATTCGGAAGAAAGAAAGGAGGTTCCGATTTCGCATTTTAGCGCTGCGTAAGCTCCTTTGAACGCCATCAGTGCGATTATTATAACAGATTCCCTTTCTGTCTGCACTTCGCTTACAGCTTCATCCAGTTCACCAGCTTCTAAAGGCGTTTCTAACATTAGTTCCTCCACAGTTGAATTTTGTAAAACTATTATAGGTACAAGGTCACTGTGGTTTACATTTCAACTGAAATGGCAGATTCATTAGCACGAGCATACCTGAGTGAATCGATAATATCGGTTCTTCCAGTAGTGGCGCACATACAGCGATTACAAA
The DNA here is from genome assembly GCF_013339745.2 of Dermacentor silvarum. NCBI lineage: Eukaryota > Metazoa > Arthropoda > Arachnida > Ixodida > Ixodidae > Dermacentor > Dermacentor silvarum. Next base: position 158,172,477 of record NC_051156.1, read on the forward strand.
TAGAAAATATTCAATTCGTAGAGATGTCATTGAATCAATAACGACTTGGACAGAATTGCAGCACCTAAATTTTTAGTGTAAAATCCAGCTGGCGTCCATCAAGACAATCGGAAGTAATTATCACCAGGTTACGCTGCCGTATCCCCTCCATTAAACAAATATTTACACAGGGCTTGTCAGACGATATCACCCCTCTGTCAATACTGCCGAGAAACAGAATCCCTAGATCACTATCTTTTTGTCATGTCCGTCGGTATAAATAATTAAGAAAAAGACTTCTAGAAATTCCGCTTGACAAACTAGGGTTAACCTTAACATCAGAAATAACAGTAACTTTCGGTGCGTCATTTCTGCGTTTTAGCCACAAGGACGTTGTCACAAAAGAGCTCGTAATCAAAGCGCGCGCTGCGTGGCACGCAAGTCAGCGAAAGAAGCACGCCCGCACCGCGACCGTTTCAACAGAGGGGGAGAGCGCATACGCTTCAAACGGGCGACGCGACCAACAGCGTCTAGACGTCTAGAAGCATGGACGAAGCGACGGTAACCAGAGAGAGAGCGGGCGCCGAGACACCTTTTCACCCGGCGAGCTGAGAGAGAGAGAAAGATTACTACAGCGTGAGCGTGCGCCAACAGGATGACTCACCACCCCCTCGACGGCGCTCCGACGGCGGCGGTCCAAGGTGCAAGAATTGACTAAGATTCCCAGGCTTTGGCCTATGCTACGGGATCACGACTCCAATAGAAAGGTTCGAGAATGCCTGTGAAGGACTATAAAACGCCTGTGCGAGAATCAGAGGGAGACAAGACCGCTCTGGTAAAGAGATGTAATGTGAAGACTGACCGTCCGCAGAAGAAGGGGATTCCCCGGCAAGCTAGTCGACGAGTTCATCGAGCGTCTGCATTTCCGGAAGAAGTTCCTTCTTCGAGATTTGCCCCGAGCTACGCCGAGATCGTCTGACACCAAGACCAGCACGGGTGAATACGATTGGACACTTAGTGTTCCTATTCATTTTGTACTTGACGTGTTGGACTCTTCGTGCTTGCCATTAACTATTTTGCTGTGTTTTGTGAATATCTATCTGATTTGTATTGTGTTGTGTCTAGCCCAAATGTGCAAGTGTGTGTGTAACTGCCTTGTGTGAAGAATATATTTTGTTGTGTTTTGACAACTCTCGGCTCTGACTCGATCTTTGGACGGCAACCGGCGGTCGCTGGAGCACGAGAGGGTCCATTACTAATTGTCCTTGCTTTCGTGGTATTATTTACGAAAGCTGGTAAGTCGGCTTTGGAATTTGGTCCGGCGTCTGCGCCTCGCTCACGGGGTCTGTGACAGACGTATTTGATGCCATTTGTGTATTCATACAATCAAAAAACTAAACGAATAAGCTTTTCTTTTTTTATATGAATGGTTAGTACTCCAAAACTTTCAATATAATTTCTGGCTCACAATTCTTCGCCAATCCCCCAGTGTGGGTACGAGCCGTAGTACAAGGCCATGATCATCATCGTCATTTCTGGGAAAAAAGTCATTACAACGCTGTACTTATTTAGTTTTGTGATAGGAGCATACGCAAGAGAAAGTCATTCATGAGGAAAGAAATAGTTTCATACGCGAGATTTTGTATCAAGTCCTTGTTTGAACCTAGTTTTCGGAGTGAGACTCCGAACGGCACATAACAGAAGACTTGCAAATTAGTTCGCACCCTCCTCTTTGCAGCGGCTGAACCACTGCCTAAAACTTCTGGTTGGAAAAATATGGTTTGTATCCTCTCCTATCTGTCGTGCTGCAAGTCTCTTTTGGCGCTTTGCATTTCACCCAACGCCTTGCCCCTCCACTCCCTTGTTTAATGTTCTGGGTCAAGTATTGATTGACGTTGCTATTCCTTTTCTATATTCACTAAAAAAAAGGGTAGACAGCGGATTTTTTTTATAGATTTGCAAACATTTGCGAGTTAGCTGCCCTGCAGGGTGGTTTTCTAACCAAACACTTCGCCCACAGACTACATTTCTACTTCTAAATATTCGCAGTAAAATTTACCTTGGAAATAAATTATATGGCAACATTGAATTTGAGAAGAGGTATAGATTATAATTTATTACCGCTTCAGCCATGAAGTTTCTTTACGTGCAGGATTTCTTTTCTCGTTCTGTATTCCTTTACTACCACCTAAGAAACTCAGAAGTGTTAGTTACATTATTAGTACTCCCTCAGTGTAAGGTATGGTGGCATGTCCTATAGTAGGACCTGGGCTTAGTGGTTGTAAAAATCAGTACAAGAAAATTCGAACCTGCAATTTATTCTCCGCTTGTTCAAACATTTAAATGTTGCAAAACTAGAATTATGGTAATTATACAGATGTTATCAGGCGTGAAAGGTCTTAAAACAATTCTTTGTGCTCGTTATACACGGCTCTTCAACGCACTTGAAGGGCATGTTTCTACTTCATGGTTGGTTGGCCAGGCTTATGTTAATCGTAGATTGACCATTCCTCATCTACTAAATCCAGCGAGCCCACGATGCGGCCAGGGAGCTAAAACTCCCGGTCCCAACGTGGGACCGGGAGATCTAATCAACGTGGGAGTAGCCAGCTCTATGGCTCCTTGCGCCCCGTAGCCCGCAGGACCTTTAAATAAAGTTATCCCATCCCATCCCATCTACTGCGCCGCAATTACTGTCGCCCATGTCTGCAAGAGCAAGCTGTTGTTGACCTGAGTGGTTATTTGTGGTGCATACCCATAGTGAGGGATTGGCCATAATTCGGGTGGCTAAATTAAATGGATCAAAACAAGGTAATTAACAATTTGAACGTTGGAACTTAGAAAGTAAGATTTTTGTGAGAGTAAAAAAGCAATCTGAAGCAAACCATGAAATAAAACAAACAAAACACTAATCCGCCTTCTTCACGGCCCGACGGCGCATGCGCCCTCCCCTGGCGGATTAGTCGCAAAGCGTTTTAGAAGGGTCGCGCGCACGTCCGCGCGGCCCCATCTCAGGGAATTTCCTCCGAAAAAAAAAAAAAAAAAAAACAGTGCTCGGACGCGCGCTACTGCAAACACTCGTGCCGTATACTGCGCGTTGAAACTCCGCTGGTAGCTCGACGTCGGCGCGGTACTGAAAACTTACGTATAGCGTAAGACTGCAAGTCCACTTTAACACAGCAAGCGGTGAGGGCTTCGTCCGGACTGCACAGGGAACCACGTTGCCGCCTTGCATTGATGGCTATAACAGTAAATTTATCGATAAACCCCTGTGTTACACTTGGACGACACTTAAAAACATCACGTTGCTGACGAAGACTTCTTGCAGCGTTGGTCCTCGCATGCTGGTAGTTAGCTGTAGTGGCAGCGTGGGCCTGACTTCACGTACTTGTGAAGTCAGGCGAGGAAACACTGGGTCGATATACAAGACCGACAAGACGCTCACGCCAACGGGTGGCCGACTATTCAGCACAGTGTGTCGCTGATACGATTTTATCGCACCAGGCCTACAAGACGCAACCGACGAGCGCGAGTTGTCGCACTTCGACGGGCTGTCTTGTCGACGGCACCGATAAAATCAGCGAGCCAACCATCGTTCTACCGAACCCCTCGCGATCGGCCGCCGAACCGATGACGCGATAGCCGCAAGGCATTCGTCTGTACATGTAATTAATCGCACTCAAAGTGAGTCAAAACATGCCTACGAAGTTGAAATGCACAAACCTTATCAAGCCATGCGCATGAAGTTCGAGTTGATCCTGTTCAGCGAAGGTTAGGCCTGGCACCGTCGAGTTCGTGCACCAGCTGCCGGCGTACCTGAACTGAAAAGCTAGGACCAAGGAAACTGCTTTTATAGTTCAGTTCTGGCCTTAGCAATTTGAAATAAACTGCTCGTCGCTTCGCACGGCGCGTACACAATAGAGTGTTTTAGCTGAGCGCTTGCTGTCCGCTCCGCTTAGACCGGCATATGCTTGCAAATGCCACACAACCGCTTAGCGGGAACGCTATTGCGCTTGCGCACAACGTTCATACCGTCAGCGGAACGAAGACCGCATCCCTCGCTTCGCTACAAAACCGACTGAGCGGAGCGTGACAGCGTGTCTACTTGGCCTCTTCGTCGTTTTGCAGCCGAGTTGATAGCGCGTCGCTCGCGTCTCGGCAAGACGCGCTTATCAAATGCGAAATCTGCGCAGTTCCCTGCAGTGTCTCAGAACATGAAATCTGAGTGGAGCGGAGGGTCAGCGGCGCTCTGCTAAAACTATCTAATAAGCTTCAAGCAGGAACAGAGCGCTCTGCCCAACGGCTTTGCCAATATCTGTACATATATACGTCAGCGTTCCCGTAGGCTGCCGGTCGAATTCGCAACGTAGATGGGTGGGTCTGTTGGCATGCATTTCTTAATTCCTGAGATTTTCTGCTTCTATATGCGTCAAACGCGAAACAAGCGATGGTACATTCGGTACAGCAGCATAAGCAACCGCCTCGCTCAGTTATATACCAACGGTGTCAGCGATGACATCCGTGTTTTCGCGGGAGAACAACAGGGCCTTTACATGAGCGCTTATGCGAGCACAGTTTTCTCTAATAATGGTTTATGACACGCGCAAATTGTAAGTATGATGAAGTTAAAGAAAAGCGAGAATCAGTAATAAATAAACTACCAGATATATGTAACTGGATCACAGTCGCTGTTGTTTAAGTGGCTCATACTGACTCGTCTCACGGTGGAACAACGCGGCTCAGTATGCGCAGACGTGTGTGTTTTATTCCACGTTCTGAGATTATTTCATATCAGCGATGCACCTTTTCCCCAATATTTGACGCTAACAACGATTTGTGGCTGTAGATGTCGATGTAAACAAGTGCACCGCTTTGCTAAATCCGACGCGGAGGGCTGCGTACTCGAAGACTTCTTATTTATGCGAAATGTCTAAAGAATGTGTAAAAAGAACAAAAAAAGGTGACGTGCAAGTGCAGAAGTCAGCGACGACAAACTCCAAAGCAGCCGCGACGGCAGACGGAACTCAGTGTGTCTTTATCGGCCGCACTGTTAACACAACAGCGCACTCAGGCCTGCTCACCCTATATATATATATATATATATATATATATATATATATATATATATATATATATATATATATATATATATATATACATAGTCGGTGAGTGCTACATGACTTCCAGGAATGACATGCTGCCCCGCAGAAGCTATTAATAATTATTCGTGATCCACGAAACGCACACCCCATGTGCACTCAACATGGGCGCAGGTACACAACTCTTCCGGCGAAAGCCTCGGCACCCTTCCAAAACGTTTTCCTGCGCCGTGCGGCAGAAGGCAGCACAGGTGAATGAAAAAGGCCGATTATAGGTAAATAAAGAAATAAAAGACTGCTATGGTGGGCGGGTTCAGTCTAGCATTGTAATTCATTAGATATTCAAGCAGGCAATTTTTGATTGCCAAGCACACATGTGTGTGGCGGAACCTAATAATCGAGGCTCCAAAATATGGGATCACACTGTGCAGGCACAGATAAATCCGTATACGCCAATACTTCGAAGCGTGATTTCCAATTATCGTTTCCTTATTACATAAAAATGCCTACAAGATAACAAGGAATGATCTATTGCCCCCTCTTCACCACAGAATGAGCATAATGGTGAAGGGATCAGAGCAGATCTGTGTAGATAGACGTTTAACATAGATATACGGTAGCGCCGCCTTCTGATGGACGCGTTAATTTTTCGTGTTTGGCAAGAATATCTGTGCCAAGGGTATAGAAGATGTCGGCAATTAGTGGAATTGGTTATTGGGGAGCGTGACAGTCCTGCGAAATCTAGCAGCAGTGGCATGAGCAGTCAAAGGCAAGCTGTTCGACTTGTAAAACAAACATATTTGGGGCCTTCATACACCAACGTGTCGCTATCGCCGTTTTCTTGCCACCGAATAAAAACATTCCGGCTGATTTCTCGCCTCTGGAATAAGAAAGCTAGAAATCGGAGGCTGTCAATAAGCGCGCCCGGAATATATTACATTCAGCACATGCAAAGCCCTGACAATCACTGAACCATGGTACCTAAATTTAGAACACGCAGATCGTGGCGTGCTGTAAGTAATACGCAAATGTGGGGCAAGACTCCCCTATATACATAAACCCCTGAGCATCTTAGAAATGGCACATAACATCACGACCGCTACCGAGACAGTAGTTATTAAGAAAACTGCCATAAAAAGATGCGGTTACTGCTGCTGTCGTCCTTTTCAGATTCCACCGTTTTGCTTTCACCTCTAAGGCGTTCTGAAGAAGACAAGGAGCGAAGAAACTGCTGCCACGCTCGCGGAGGTGAACTGAAAATTGCTCAAGTTCTTCTGTATGGTTTTCAACCATTTATGCCACGATTTAGAACCATCTTTCCTCGTGTTCGTTTTATAGGACACCTGCAGGGCCGCAATGGTTAATACAGAACCACGTCGGCTGTCCGACATACACTTCCAAAACGAGGAAGAAGTGCGATCTCGCGTGCAAGCGGCACGTTCGCAGCGAACGCGTTCGTTCTGCACGCTCTTTTTGTTGAGCTTAGCAATCCAGCATTCTGCAGCAGGGACCAACAAGGACACCCGCAAGCGCTCTGCCAGAAAGTCATGAGTCACTGCATCGCGATAGAGGAGGCCTCCGAAGACGCGTGTCTCGGAAGCCGCGACGTGACGTCGGTTGCGCCCGCACAGTTTCGAGCCACCGCCGTCTACTCGAACGGGGAGAATCCTGCGGACATTGCCGTTTCCGGAACCACTACGGCGCCTTCCTTGAACACTCCGGCGGCAGACGTGGTGCTTCCGATGGACGACCTGGTCACCGTCGGGTGGTCCGGGAAGGAGTACCTCTGCCCAGACTCGTCCGTGCAGGTGGACGAGGCCTTCCACGACCCCTGCTTGGTGTCCGCGGTCAAGCAGTGTCCGACGTCGCTCGACTCGGTCAGTCTGAGCAGCGACGGTGCACCGGCGTGCCGAATCTGCTTCTTCGGAGGCGGAAAAGAGCCGCTGCTCGAGCCGTGCAATTGCCGTGGTGAGTGCGTCTCTCCGTCTTCTCCGCTTCACCATATCGCCGCTTATTTGCAGGACGTCCCGGGCAGGGAGTAAGGTTTAGTGTGTGTCGAGCTGGCGTTTCTTTCTGAAGAATTCACCGCGATTCACAATGCCCGTAGACGGTAGCGCCCCGTAGTGATAAGTGAGAGAAATGCCTCGAGGAGGATGAACCGACGACAACGCAGTATGGCCACGTTTTCACGCGGCTAGTTCGGGCCGTGCCAACGCCTGCCGTTCGGGCACATGCTATTTTTTATCTCTTTCGTGCGTATGATGGTGAATAACTAAAATAGTAAGCGCATGTTCTGCGTGTCCTAGTGCGCAAACCAAGTTTTCCACAACGAGATAAGTCTTCCTTCCGGACTGCTTCACGCTTAAAAGAACGCCACAAATAGCCGAGATAAAATTGTATTATTTATCAAGCATTACAGATTACAGCATTTTTTTTTCTCTAAGTGACAAAGCGTCAGGTAGGACATATACGGTTGCGTTTCCGCGACTCCCCTTAAAATGCTCCCGTGGTACCGTCATGCGCACCAGTGGTAGCATATTTGTTAGCCGGTATTTATTTTTGTACTTATTCACTTTTAGGTATACAATCGCACTTCCGTGTCGATGTTTCTCATTACGTTACGTAACGAAAGCGGCGTAGGTACCACAAATTTGTCACAGTGTGATACACAAGACACATCGGTGCCTTCCTTCTAGCTCGCGATCCTCCTCCATCTCGGTTTACGCACGCGGTCGCAGGCTATTGGACGCGGGCATTGCGAATTACTGAATAGTGGCGTTCAGAGCACGTGCGCACCTGCTCTACCGACGACACGATGTCGGCAGTTTCATGGATGTTGTCTAATTAGAGTTCGAGGCTATCCACCGCAGAAGGCCCACCCTAGCTGCACAGTGAATCATTCCAGAGCCACCGCGTTGGCTTAGAGGCTATGGCGTTGCATTGCTTAGCACGAGGTCACGGGTTTAATTCTCTAGCCGCAGCGGCTTCTTTTCGAAAGGGGCGAAATGCGAAAACGCTCGTGTACCGTGAATTGGGTGCACGTTAAAGGGATACGGACACAAAATGTGAAAATTTTACGAAAATGTTGAAAAGGAATCCCCAGTGTGTGATTACACCCAAAAGAAGTAGTCACTTAGCTCATTTTTGAGCCGATGGCTTTATTTTTGCCGTTTTTGTGAGCGCGCGCCTTGCCGCCCGACCCGCGGGAGTTGGAAGGCGTGACGTCACGACACCCTCGTCGGATAGCCAGCCGGCCGGCCGCGGTCATTCGAAGCGCGCCGACGCCGCCAATGCGAGCATGGATTCGAGTTCTCGTGCGTCTACCAGCGATGACTTCACGTCTGAAGACGAGGACAATTCCAACTTGGCAAGAAATATTACCGCTTACGGTTACGAGCCTTGCGCGTCAAGCGACGATGAAGAGTAGGCGGCCGTGGAAGTGCCGGTCAGGTTGTCGCGAACCGTAGCGCGAAGGTTTCGCTCTGCACCAGAGCGGGAAGGAGCGGGAGAGAGAGAGAAAACGAGAGAGGCCCCGAGCGAGAGAAGAGATAGTTTTGCTTGCCGAATCCGACCATCGACCCCACACCGACCAACTACGAAAACTGTCGAAAGAGCCATAGAAAGCTATTCACTTAAATAAATTGCCCTTCTACAATAGCAGCTCCAAGCAGCTCTTACCATACAAGGAGGCCTGCTATGCCAAAAAAGACACGAAAGCGAAAGTCCAGTGGAGACAACGCCTTGCAGTTCCCGCACCAGCTCACCGCGGTGTCGTGTGCTTTGACAGCATCTATCGGTGAAGATGGAATACACCGTATTCTAAAAGAGCCAGATACTGAACTTGCAAAGTTGCGAGAACTTCTGCTGTACCGAAACCGTCCAGATATGAAACAAAATATAGTGGAAACTCCATGACGTCAAAAAATAAAGGAACAATGATCTTCATTTATCTTGTAAATTCATCAATACATTCGAGTGGACAAAACGGAGTAATATTTCTGAAAAGAAAACTTTACTAGTGTGTACTGATTTCGTGTTTCTTTTTGTAAAAACATGTTTCTAAAACACTAAGCATTTATTCTTAAGTTAGGTCGGTTTGTCACAGTCATATACCAAAATGAAACCAACAGAACACACTGTGTACATGGAACCATAGTTGTGCTTAAGCCTGTTTAAACGAGTAACCCGGCTATTCTGCCGTAAGACTCAGCGCTGACAGAACGGTTTCACAGCAGCGAGTGCTGTCACACAAGTTTTGTATCGATCTTGTTTTCATACGCCGAGCCGGCCGACGGGCAGGCCTAGCGGCCAGGAGAGCGAGCGCAACCCTAACGCGAAGGACGTGAAACCGAGAGATGGCTTCTTCCGGAAAAGGGGTCTACCACTATCTTCTTTATTTGCTCTAGCTCTTCTATACATCAGTCAATCTTCATGGCATGCGCCAATTAGCCACGGTTACTTGGCTTGACACAGAGTGATTGGATACCGCCAATGACATCATATGCATGGAAATAAACATAGAGGAAGGCAATAAACAAGGAGGGGGCATTGCGAGGCGCAACAACCCTTGCCAAGCGAACTCTTCGTGAAGCCATCGATGAACGTTTTTCCCTCGTAGCGTTGTCCCAACACGTAACCTCCGAGACTCACTATATTGGCCGAGAACGTTTGGTTTCCGGTAGTTTTTAATCGATGCGTACTTGTTCGGCAGCCATGCCATATATCTGCCTACAGGGCGAGATCCCTAGAGCCTAGCACGCACTCTGACGTTACGATCACGTGCTGGGCCGACTCGTTTGGTTTCAAACCTGTTGCTCGATGCTCCCTCCTAGTTCTCTCCTTTCTATATGAAAGCAGGACACTTTATCTTATTCCAGCCAGAGCTGGCGTACGTTGTTACGCGCGTGCAAGAGATGGCAGCACAAGCCATCTTTTGCGACAGCATGGTGTCAGAATTCCTCGAATGCGCAATAAATTGTGACCTTTTGTACAACCAGCTCAAAAACGTAGCAAACAGAGCACCGCTACTCGCTGAAAAGTGTGCTTACAAGTGTTCGCACGTGTACTTCAGCCTGGTGCAGTGGTTACAAGCGACACAGTGACTGTGATTGCCTTAACCTGAACCATAGCCTTAGTTTATCGAGGAGGCTATGCCTGAACGCACGCCGCATCTGCTATTCTTTCCCCTATCACGTACTTTGCGCTTCTCCGCATTTGGCACAGGATAAGCTTCGTACTCTCCGGTCGCTTTTATCAGAACGCCCAGCGCCCTTCTCACGGTATCTCCTTTCATACCCCGTCGTTCAAAGCTTTAGGCAAGACCATATATACTGCATTACGGTCGCCCTGTGTATTCAATCACAGCACAGACCCGCGCACATCTGTGATATTCCGCGATCTCCCATCCAATTTGTGGCGTGTAAAAGAATCTATGAATGAACGCACCCTGCGCCAGGAGGCCGTAGTCAATATGATGGGTGTTTGGAATTCATCGCCATTAAATAATGTATAAATAGTGATTTATTGCGCGCTTGAGGAATTCAGGACTCATACATTGATTACACAGTTGGCAGCTGAATGGGCGTATATATACATTGATTGGCGTTAGGCACAATCGACTTTAATCGTAGGCGTCGCTGGCCAGCTGCGTGCTCTTGCGTGAAAACAAGGCGCATGAGACAAAGCTTACAGCCCCCGCAGCCTTCGTGGTGCAAGGTCGGTGCCAACCGTGGGGTAGCTTTGAACGGTTTCACTACACAAGGGCACAATGCGCCCCAGGAGCAGTACCGGACTTAGAGAAGGCGTGGCGAAGTGTACCGCCAAACCTCTTCTATGCATTTCTTCCCCTTTGTGTTATAAGCGCTGTCGGTAACGGAGTAGGTGCCATATTTGTTTGCCAAAGGTTCCTATGCGTAGGCTATCCTCTAGCGTACTTCATCTTCCCGAAAGAATGAATCGGGGCACCTACCTAAGTGCAAGGAAGTCATGCGGGCTGCAGCCTCATGTTGTTTCCTTATGCAAAGCGTGCTCTGTGCCAGCGCACTGCGCTGTCTGTAGCCAGTTCCATAGTAACTGCTTGGATGGAGATATATCTGAGCGTCCTGGCGCGCTATGAAATAGGTACTGAATGTTCTTGCTTTTCGTGCAACGTATGAGTGTACCGTATAGAGCACACTGGCCTAACGGGAGAGAGAGAGAGGTAGCGCAGCCAAGCGCGCTAAGCGTACCCAAAAATAGCTGCACAGAACATACGCAAACAAGCACGCTTGTGTTGGTCTGCACTCATTTAGTGCCGAGCTTTGGACATGCAGTCGGTAGCGCCCAGAAACCTTGAGACCCATACTTACGATCTCGTGATATCTGTCGAATATTACAAAGCTTGTAATTCTTCAAATCATGGAAATGTAGAAAAGACCAGCCCGGTGTATATTGTCATCGCCGCTGTTGCAATATTTACAATAGCGTGCAATAGTTATTTCTGTAAAGAAATAAGAAAATGAAGTATATGACGCTCTTTCAGGTTCAGCGAGTGTGTCACACGTGGTTCTTTTACAGGCACAATCGGATTCGTCCACAGGGAGTGCCTTGAGCTGTGGATTCAGCGCACGGTAAACCCGCAGTGCCAGGTCTGCCACTTTCAGTATACTGTCACAAAACAACCAAAGGTAAGCTTACGGATGGCTTCTTCCCGAGTTCACCGTGGTCTTGAACGTATACAATTAACCGTGGCGATGTTGATCTCGAAGGCTATTTCCAACACAGCTAAAATCTTGTGCTCGAACGTCGAAATCTTGCGCTCGACGGCTCGAACGTCGGCAATGATTCGCAACAGACGATGCGGGAACAGCTTTATTTTTTAACGACTTCGGCAATTGAGTGCACAACACAACTGCAATATCTCTAATCTCTTTTTACTGCAATTAGCATTTTTAGCATACTTCACGCATATTTTGGTATCTGTCTGTCTGTGTGACGGTCGGTCGGCCGCTCGGTTTACAACCGCTTTTCAGTTAACTTTATTCATTGGATAGTCCATGGTCTAATGGGTAGAGAGAAAGAGAGAGAGAAAAACGTGGTGGGAAAGGCAGGGAGGTTAACCCGAAAAGATTCTGGTTTGCTACCCTGCACTGGGGGAAGGGGAAAGGGAAATGAAGGGTGGAAAAATAGGGAAGAGAAAAAGCAGTCAGGAAAAAAAATCTAGGAATAAAAAAAAGGAGGTTGAGAGCATTGCGCTTCTTTGCTGAAGGAACCAGGCTCAAAACCAACCGTCAAACAAGTTGCATCACTGCGTATGGGCCATTCGGTATATATATACATGTATATATATATATATATATATATATATATATATACCAGGCGTCATTGTTTGTTGGCTTCTTATGATAGATATATATATGTGCCGCTCTTCAATAACAAAAATATCCTTTAAAGTGTATCCGATGTTGGGCGGAATTGAACCCGCGTCATATATACATATTCAGATAATCTTGTCTGAATAATAAGTTCACGCACTCTCCACGCGCGGATATTGCGGTGTCGCCGCTAGGTGGCGCATCGTATTGTGAGGGAAGCGCGAGAAAGGAACCCGGTTGCCTACACGTTTCATACATGACCCGTTTCGGCGGTGGCAATGGGACGTGTCGCTCCATTGCTTCAATGCTAATCACATTATCGTCGCGATTCATCGTGAGATGGGTTGTGCGGGAATTATTTTTTTTCTTTGTTGCACCTACTTCTGTTCGTGTTTTAAAATCCACGCGAGAGTTCGGAGTGCTGCAAACACGATATAGGCCTACCTACCTCCTTTCTTCCCTATAATATAGGACCATTATAAGCATTTTATGGCTTTTTCTTGCTGTTCAAAATATTTACCACACCATCTAAATGGAGTCCAAGTACAAAAATAGAAAGCAAGGCATTTTCTACCTTTCTAAAACTTGGATTTTTCTCACTAAAGGATTGTCTTGCCAAAAAGAATGTGCTAAAAAGTTATATTAGCATGTAATAATATTCTATTAGCATGTTCACGATTTGTGGAAAGCTTTCCGTTAGGATATATAACGTCTTCCTTTATCTAAATGTCACATACGCAGGGGAATATGTGCCCGTTATTTTCACTTTGTGCCCTGGGTACCAGTTTTTCTGGGACCCATTTCCTATGTTATGGATGTGGACATAGGATTCATATCCTATGTCCTATGTCGCTAATTCTCCCCCTCTTAGTTTCTCTCAGCTTCAACGGAACTCCTGCAACAGTTTAGAATACGTTTCTGGCCTGTACAGTTAACGCATCTGGCTTATCGTTAACAGCTGAAGTATCGCGAGCCACAGCATTGGTACATATAGGGACGTCTTGCAACACCATATTCTGTCGGAACGTGCTGGAACTTTCTTACATTGCGTACGACTACTGCGCTTACGAACTACTTAATTCTAAGTTACTGAGTGTACACGAGCATACACGGGATCAGCCTTGTGCATTTTGTATATTGCATAATTACTAATGGGCAATACACAACTACCTTCCTCATGCCTTTTTTAGAGTGCACATCTTAGGCGCCGGTTCCTGCGGCGAGCGTCGGCGTCCCTCGTAACCGAGCGAACGAGCACAGCGAAGGATGAAAGAGCGATTGCGGAGCTCGGCGGGGGATGAAAGACGGCGATAGCGAAGAGAATGCGAGGAGGAAAGCGGAGGAGGGGTGCAGCGGAACTATTAGGCGGAAAGTGGAGGGTATGGCGAAAGCGTCAGAAGAAAGGCGTAGTGCCGCGCAAGACGGGCTCCGCGGTGACAATGGCTGCCAGAGTAGCGCGCGTCGTCTGTTCACCGATGACGCCAACGATAAGGCATGCGGCGAGCGCGCCCAGATACCATATATGGAAACAAAGAGCTGCTTGAGCAGAGGTCTTTCGGCGGCGGGTGCTGTGAATCGCGCCCACGCGTCACCCATGGGCTGCCTCTCAAGATCTCCAGATTAGCGAGGCAGTCGCGCCGCACTTTGCTCGGTTTACCACGTGCCGCACCAGACAGATGTCCGCGCCAACGAATATATCGCTAAATCAAAACACGTATACAGCTGCGCTCAAATTTTGCATTAGGGAGTATGGTAATCTTCGGTGAATTTTTTTTTCAGGAGGTTACATTTCAAGAAAGAATGCTGAGAGAACTACGCGTACGACTAGAAAGTGTCCTTGTGCTTCCAGTTGTCCAATAATTCGGCCTCGCGACACGACCATATGCAGCTCCTACGACCACATGCAGGTCCTAATAAAGCTCCTACGTTGGTTAGCACAACGTGTACACAACATTGTCGCGTCTTAACTGCAATATGTTCGGTTTCATTGGTGCGGACGGAAGCGAACGAGCAAGTCAGGCGATCGAGCTTCCGATCGTTGGGAGACGGTATGCCTAGGTCGCTGGCCGTAGGATCCGGGGCCGAGAGCCCTTGCGATCCGTCCGCAGCTCCTAATAAAGCGCCCATATTCGTCAGCACAATCAACGTCTGAGCATTTATGTCACTCATAAGTGACGATGCAATTAGTTCTCCCGACACCGTTGGTAGCGTTGACAAAATACGCCAGTCAGGCGAGCCGCTTCGCATAGACGATTGCTGCGGCGTCGGCGCGGACCGCTTCGGAATCGATATCACGCCAACGATCTACTATTTCGCGCAACATTTTAACATGCACACTTTCGTGGTCACTTTATTCTGTAAGTTATTTCGTATCAGAAACAAATTGTACTCAGTTTTTGTGTCGCCGTCAACGGCGAAAGACGCCAGCTTCTCGACCAGGGAAAAACATTTGAGGACGCTTAAGCTTCGCCTTTAAGAGTAGAACGCGACAGCGTTATCGGGACCCGTGCTCATATCGCATCGTTCGCATACGGCAAGTAGGCTTCAGTCACTGCACTGAACGTGGGAAAGCCAGCTTACAAAGGCCAAGCTTACACCGATCCCCTTAGAGTCGGCTTCACTTTCAAACAGAAATGCATTGCATGGAAATACGATTTTCCAGGGGCAATATAAGTGGTCTTATAATAAAATGTGAAGGCCCTAGCACTTTTTTTATTATTTTATTAATTCTTTGCTATTGCCCCAACGCGCGCGCGCGTCCAGAACGAATTAGCAGGCGAAGTCCCAATTTGACCTGCCTAGGATGCGAGCGCCATCTGGATATCATTTTCGCAATTAAAGTACCCGAACGCGCGGCTGCAGGTCTACTAGAAATGCTGGAAAAGTGGTTTGTGTTTGGGTTTCCTCGTAGCAAAATTCGGTTTTCTCGCACATTCAAACTACAATTCGACGCCGAGTGGCAAACAATCCGACGGCGAATCCGACGCCGAATGGTAAAGTCGCACTTTACCATTTTCTGACGTATTTCACTGTGAGAAATTGAATTTTTGTTCACCAAAACCTTCCACCACGTGGAGGGCCGGCGCAGTCGAGGTGGTTGGGGATGACTTTCTCCGCCGCCCGCCGACATCGCACGCCGACGCTGGTTGCCGACGCCGGATTTTCTTGACACGGGGCCCTTAATGCTATCGCGTTAAAAAAAGCACTGGGACGATCGGGGCACTTGCTGGCCGGCCCCATCCCGCCGGGTCTGCTGCGTGACCATGATGTACACGCTAGCGGCACTGTCATTGGCTGCGGCAGTTGTGCGACCATATCAAGCAAGTTGGTCGCATGCGCCTAGTGTGATCCGACGCCGCATGCGGCGGTATCTGTTGGGAACCTGTTAAGTGCGGCTGCCGATGCGGCACGTCGTACGACGGATCGCGCGCAAAATCGCACCATGTGTCTCGCGCTTAATGCGCTTTAGCAAGTTAAAATTGATTGCCGACTCGCCCAAGCTCACACCCTGTTAATAATTATACGACAGCGTCTACATATCACGCCTCCCCCGTCCTCACCCACCGCGGTATTTTAGTATATACGACGTTGCGTTGCTGAGATTGGGATCGCGGGATCTATCCACGTGTAGGCGGTCGAAGTTGGATTGAGGGCGAAATGCAAAAACAGACGTGTACTTAGATTTAGGTGCACGCTAGAGAACGAAGTGGTCAAAATTAATGCGGAGTGCCCTACTACAGCGTTTCTCATTATCAGATCGTGGTCTGGGCGCCGAATACCTAGAAGTTAAAGTAATTTACCTTCGTCCGAAATGTATGCAACCTGTGTTTCCGGCACGTTGCGTTTCGCCAGTAAAAAGCGAAGGGTACACGCGTCAACAGCATTCTCACTTCTCTCATTCAATATGATATACTAGCCTTTGCATGCACATTGTGAGACGACTGCCTCCATTTCGAACTATACCTTCTCCAGTCGCATATGTGTGTGTGTGTGGGGGGGTGCGCGTGTGCGTTCGAGCATGCGTGCATGACATGGTCTCAAATTTTGGCTCTCGAGCACACTGCAGTGTAACACTGCATTGAAACGTACAGTGCTGTAACTAATTATCCCGACGATATGCGATGCTAGCATTCAAATGACGGCTATATTACTGTATTACTATAGTCGGGTACAACTTTAGAAGGCAGTGGCATTTGCCCCTCAAAGGCGGATCCACACGAGCCTTCACCAATGGGCTCGCACTCTAGCCTGACGTCATGAGCCGGACGGCCGGTGACCCCACCGACGGAGTACATGGCGGACGACGCTTCCAACTGGGGCCGAGTCTCGTGAACGGGGCTATTTCTTTAGTCGCGGAAGCAATCGACTGCCGCGCTTCAGTCATCTGGGCGGGGCCCCTCCCGCCTTTTAAGGTTGTGCCCTACTATAGTCAGCTAATTATCACTGTACTAAATGCTCTACAACGGAAGTAGAAACAAAACACTACGAGTTCTGCTGTATAGGTGCAAGCAACGCAACGTTTCCCGTGGGCGCTGAGGCCTCACGTTAAGTTACAGGCATACAGCGAAGTAAGTTACTTATGTTCTCTCTCAAGCCTGACAGAACCTCACTACGTCACCCTGATTCAAGTTAGTACGGGCGTCTCACACCTCCATTACATGTGAGTCGAGTTCCTGTGCGGCATTGTTTCGAACATTTTTGACTTTGTTCTCATCGTATGCCTGTCTCCTGCACATTTCACTAAAAACCATTCGTGACCTCGCCTACAAGTCTTTCTCGTATTGAATACTGTCCTCGCACTCTTCCCTGCAACATTTCGTCTTTAGAACATACAGACTCCAGCCAAAAAACAAAAAACAAAAAAAATTCCTTAAACCCGCCATTCCGGAGGCAACTCGGCTCTCCTTTCTCAGGGTGTTAAGGATGGATGGTGGCGGGGAGGAGTTTTCAAATTGCTCCATTATAGAAGCGGCGGGATAGGAGACAGTGATGGTTCCGAGCGTCAGTCAAGGTTAACGGTCAATGTTTACCAAATCTACTTTTTTTTTTTGTTAGAGTCGTTCCCATATTCCCATTTGTCCCCAACCAGACAAATAATTATGGCGCAATGTTTAACACCCGTCGTGGCTGCTAAGCACGAGGTCGCGGGATCAAATCCCTGCCACGGCGGCCGCATTTCGAAGGGGGCGAAACGCAGAAAACGCCCGTGTACTTAGATTTAGGTGCACGTTAAAGAACCACAAGTGGTCCAAATTAATACGGTGTATCCCACTGCGGCGTGCCCCATAATCTAGATCGTGGTTTTGGCGCGTAAAACCCCATTATTATTTTGTTTTAATGTTTATAGCTTCCAACTACTTTTCTCTGCTTTGCGTGCAGCCGGCATGGCGTTTGCTGTCGGACGCCGAAGCCCGCCGGCCGGTGCTCGGCTACCTGGCGCTGGGAGCTCTCTTCGTGGTCAGCACCGCCTTCGTTTTTTCGCTGGCCTGGTTGTACGCGGTGCGCCTACCGGCCCGCGTAGGAGACAACACGGCCGCCGTGGTGGTCGTGCTCCTGTCCGTGCTGCACTTCTTGTGGCTCTACTTTCCCTTCGTCAGCTTCCTGTGAGTCAACAATAATCGAGTGAATGATGCAGCAGATGCGAAGAGCCGCGCGGTAGTTCTATGCCGGACTTTCAATGCGGACCGTTATTCTACGCGAGTGCAGCCACGTTTTTTTTTGCGAGAGTGCACGGGCGGCCGGGGTATTTCGCTGCTTAAGTGGGCCCGATGCCGGTGATGGTGAAGTCTAAAATTATTTACCGCGCGGGCGACTAGGTATGTGCACTGGGGCCACTATGTTTTAGTTTGCTTTCTATCTTATATCTTGCCATTACAAACGTTCTGTCTTACAGCATGTAATCTCGACATAACCGCTGCCTACGCAACATTTACATTTTCAATACAACCGTTATCTACAAATCATGATTGTTTTACATTTTGTTGTCGTCTACTACAGTTGAGTCTGCCATAATAATTAATTAATTAATTCACATTTTGTTGTCGTTTACTACAGTTTAGTCTACCATATTAATTAATTAATATGGCAGACTCAACTGTAGTAGACGACAACAAAACGTGAAACAACCATGATTTGTAGATAATTAATTTATTTATTTATTCATTTATTTGCTCGTGCACGCATGGCCGCTAAACAAGGAGCTGTGTACAAGTGGCTGTACATTCGCACCAGGCTTATGTTCTCCGCACTATCATTTCTTCTTTTACTTTTCTTCCATTGAAACAAATAATTATGGCTAACACTTCGTGAACAAATGTTCATATCTTTACACACGCTTCACACTTGCGCTCGAAGGGCGGCCGCATTTCGATGGGGGCGAAATGCGGGATTTCAATTGGTCTGCCGTAGTCACTAACGTCGCAGGCAGTGTGCTACCCGATTCGGCCTAGTTAATTGCTTAATACACTCATAGAAATAAAGTTAGCAAATAGCTAGTATATAAATTCTGCTATAAGCCATAGAAGATGACTGTGAAAGTCAGCGATAACTTTCTTGCGTAACCTGCTGCATATCCCATGACAACCGTGATTCACGAAACCTTGTAGCCATAACAGCGGACACACAAATTGGTGATCTCTCTGATAAGCACAATGCCATATAATACCACGACACACTATATATTTTATTAATCGGAGCTGATTAGTTGAAACTCCGTATAGCAGCCCCCACTATCGATAGTATTCTGGCCGCAACTTCGTTGCAATTGCTATCCATTAAGCGGCCGCGCTCCACGTGGACCTGCCTGTTGCCGATGGGGCACTTGCAGCTAGCGCGCACGCCAACCAATCAGATGCCTTGCCCTCCCCATCCTCCACACCTGCGCCTTCCCTCTCCGTTCTTTACGCTCCATCCGGTTTTTATTGTGCGAGATCAGCCGACGACCATCCAAAGTACGCGAAGTATAGCCATGGAAAGCTATATAGGTTTAATACATCCATTTAGAGCTTGCCGACGGACTTGCTACTTTGTTACTAGCTCGGTACTTGCCGGGACATTTCAAAGGTAGTGTGTGCACTTTATTTACCACCCACAAAATGATTTTGTATCTACCATAGGCCGGCAAGAATATACACACAGCACCACACAAGGACGTTGGCAGCCTCAGAGAAAACGTCAAACTGTGGTTCAGCCAACGCCTCCCTGATAGCAGGCATGTGCGCTCTGCTTTATGACGTCATGATACTTGGAGCAAAATTTCCATTGCCGAACCAGGCATGACCAAAGCGGCGATGTCAATCACGGCGGCTAACTTGGGAGCATCCCCATTATTATATTCTATTGCGGTTGGGAAAGGTGGCATGATGTTATGGATCAAAGTGCAACGGCACAGTGCTATCTATAGGAGGCGTTGGTTAAGCTCGGTGATCCCGTTTCGATCTCGCGCGAGTGCCCGTAATTAATGAACCACAGCGAGTTTATTCAATATCGTCGAAGAGGCTAGCCACGGTAACTCTCTTCCGTGTTTTTTTCTTCTTTTTTTATGATTACGCGAAGCATTCAGCACTTAATTTCACTTATTTCTATGTTCCGCCAACTACTCGGGGACCGTGACCAATGATATATCAAGCTTTACCATATTGTAAAAAGCGGTTTATGGGGCAACAAATCAGAACTCTCGTCTCCAAGCATCGAAGTATTCATGAAGTATGACAATAATGCGTACCTACCGGTCATTTATGCGCAAATTATAGCGTCTTCTGTGTTGTATGCGAACTGATCGGAGCGTTTTGTCAAACTGACAAAGGAAGTCAGTTTTGACGTCCTGCTTTTCAGAGGTTTACTATACTGCATGGGCATGTCTCGAGTATGTTACGGTCATGCGCAGACGCGTTTGCGTCTGCGAACCACAATAATGTCACTGCAAGTTATTGCAGGTGTCGATGATTGGTTGCCTTAATGAATAGGCAAAGCCTGCATTGTTTTGAACACTTTCACCACTGCATGCATTCTTACGGACAAGCACACGCGTACCGTATAAGCGACATGGCCAGTAGTTATTCGTTTAAAATTTACCGTGGCCTATATTGCAGGTACTCCATCAGAGCGTTCAAGGAATGGCACCGAAGCAGCGCCTCCGTGAAGCTTGTACTGGAGCCCGGTGAGAACAGGAGGAAACTCCCGTCGTTCTTCAGCGTCCAGCGTGCCGGCAAGGGATCTCAAGAGCCCGTGATATCCACCGGCAGCGCTCAATAAAGACGCCAGTGGAAGCGCTCTGATGCAGGAGAATTGTGCCAGTCAGTGCGAGCAACGCGGTTATACTGAAGTAGTGTTTTCGGGCAAGAAATTAGAAAAGTATCTGCAAGCCCATTCAGTCTTCCATTCACTTTCATGAGCAGACCAATTTTTGTGTCCTGGGCTGGCTTGCACGCGTTACTATACCAGACGCTAAACTGGCGAGTAAGACACTTCACATTCCTGGTCTTGCAAGACCTCGGGGCTTAGTCGAGCGACCTCGGGCGTCAACATTTGCTGTTACTGGTTCGAGCCGGCGTGCATGTAAAAAGAGCAAAAGCTGTGAAGAGTGAACGTAACAAAACAAGCTAGAATCCCTCAAGTTGTCTCTTATAATCTTGTTTTCTAGAATTCATGATGTGTTGATCGTGTTCTTGGGAGAATGAGGTGAGGGTGCAAAAGACGACTATCGACTTTGGGAGGTAGGTAGGTAAAACTTTATTTTTGTCTGGCAAGTTAATAGGGTTGGCTTGACCCTGCATAGGCGTCTGTCACGAGCCCTTGGGCTCTGGCGGCGTCGTCGGGCCGCTGGACTGCCCATAGTTGATCCTCTGGGACTGAGATGAGCAGCACAGCGCACCAACGCGCACGGAGGCTTTCGCTAGAGGCTGTCTCCCCGTTGCTACTCGTCAGCCCTTGGCATTCCCACAGCACATGCTCAAGAGTTGCTCTTGAGCCGCATGACTTGCATTCGTTTGTTACGTATATATCTGGACATTGTATATTCCACATTACTGGATTACAGACTTAGTAGCAAAATTTTATCTAAAAGGGTTATCAATTCCACCTCTTTCCTCGATATATGCTTTTACCTCGAATGCTAAGGGATGAGACAGTGGTTAAACCCAAATAAAGTAAAACTGAAGAGGGGTCAATGAAAGGTTTATTTCGTCACGCAGACCTACATTCTGCCAGTGCTCGCCCGCATGTAGGCGAAGCCTGAAAGGTAATGAGCAAATTTAGAGCCGCATTCTGCCACGGGACTCTATAGAGCGGCTTTAGTAGGGCCCCTCTGTGATGAACAACCCAACCACACCTTCCTTTCGCGTTATCATTTATCACTTACCTTAAAAACCATTGCATGTTGTCCAGTGCAGGGCCGCAGGCTAAGCGCACAAGCTTAGGTCGACCTCTCCATTTTTCCTGTAAATAAAATCTCAACTTTCCGCTTTCATTCTATTTATTTCTCATCTCTCCTATTTACTCGTAGTTTCAGTTACTCGAGTAGGTAGGTAAAAACTTTATTTTTTGTCCAGCAAGTTAATAGGGTGGCCCTGCCTAGGCGTCTGCCACGAGCCTTGGCTCTGAAAAATATGTTCGTTCGAAAATACTTTACATTACTTGGAAAGTAAGGGAAAAAGTCAAGGGAAAGGAAAATAATAGGAAATACAGAGGCAGAAGGAATCTGAATAAAAGATCAAAGGAGGGCAGCGATATTCTACTTTAGATTAAAATAATGAAGTGGAGTTAGGCAGTGGGGCTGGTGGTGATAATCTATAATAGCCTATCTTGTACTATATATTGTACTATATTTAATAATCTACGCCACATAGACATTAGTGCTGATTTGTTGTATTTTTTTGTTTGTTTTGTGTCGCATAATTCTATGATTTCCCAATTATTAGCTCATCCCCCGTTGTGGGTATATTCCATAGTATGTAAATCATCATCATCATTAAACCCTTTGCATTCATCTCTCAGATTTAACACAAGATTTTAGTGCAACATTTTTTTTCCATTGGCAATCTTTATTCGCTTTTGTTCATTTTTTTAAGAAAGCAGTGTTGTTCCTTCTTAGCAGCCAATATAGGATGTAGATCCCTTGTAGTGGGTTGCGCCATTTCACTTGGAGTGAGCCGCCCGAATAACCTTCACTCTTCGACGCCGGTACGTACTGCAATCTTTTTAACCATTCGACCAAACTATTCGGTCTCAGGTGGAGTTAACCTTATTACGTTAGAAAATAAGCAGTAAATACTCGCTATATCCCGTCGTCCTGCGAGAAAGCACTGTTAATTGCAGGGTTTGTTCGCACGCTCCAAGAGAATACGCTTACGGCTTTATTGGCAACAACCAAAACTTAAGAAGGGACGATTGCTCATAAACAGCCTAGTCTCAAAATCGCCGCATATGAGACTTTTACGGGAAAGAGGGGGCTAAAAAGAAATGATACTGGTTTCTTCATTCATATTACCAGCCCAATATAAACAAGACAAAAAAGAAAACGCAGACACCCCAAACGCTGGACTGCAACTGAAATTTACCTAAGTTAGCACTTTAGGCGCTTCTAGATTATGTCCAGTCGATAGTCTCCATGCATTCGCCAAAGGAGCATAGCCGTGCGCGGGAAGGCTCCCTATAATGTCTAGAATTTTCGCTCATGCTGTCGCTTCATGCTGTTCTTTCTAGTTGTGTACTACTCTTATAGCATGGTACGAACACAGATTACAAAAAAAAAAACGAATTGCCTGTATTACACTAAAGCATAATATTCCCAAAAAGAAGGGTGTTGTTGTCCTCTCATTTTATTCACGCCTCCTAATATAAGATTATAAGCGGCAAGTTTAATGACCTACGCATCCGGCGGGAACCAAATTTCTAAAAGAAGCTCAATGTAGCTCATTCCAAAACTGCGACGTGGTTAGTTTCAGATACTTGCCCGGGAATCCCACCAGCCACTGGTGACGATCCAGCTGCCAACATGAGCACGGAGGAAGCTTTCGCGGGCACCTCGGTGACGGCGGTGTCTGTGTCAGGGGAAGCGGAAGAGGCGGACGAGGGCGTGCGTGAAAGCCACAGCGCCCTATCTGTGGGACCCACGTGCCGAATCTGCTTCCGGGGATGTTTGGAGGAAGCGCTGCGTCAGCCCTGCAACTGTCGAGGTGAGAGAACGCACCGAACAAATGGTGTACGCCAAGTTGGGCGAGTGCAGTCGATGGCTTCACGATTATACGACAAGTTTTACTAATTCACCGCTACCGCGCACAGCGTGTGTCAAAAAAGAAATTATTGGGTTTTATGTGCCCAAACCACGGTCTGATTATGAGGCACGCCGTAGTGGGGGACTCCGGAAATTTGGAATACCTGGGGTTCTTTAACGTGTACCTAAATCTAAGTACACGGGTGTTTTCGCATTTCGCCTCCATCGAAATGCGACCGCCGTGGCTGGGATTCGATCCCGCGGCCTCGTGCTCAGCAGCCCAACACCATATCCACTGAGCAACCACGGCGGGTAGCGTGCGGTAGCAGCTATAGTACTCCTTAGTGGGCTGAAAAGCCACTGCACTAAGAACTATTCGTGGTTGTACATGAGAAAGCCAGCATAGCTCTCGATATGAAAAAAGGCAGGGACATGAGAACATATAAGGTTTTACAAACGGAGGGGAGTACATGGGGTACACGCGTACACTGTGGGGTACACGCAAAACTCCCAATTTCCTCATAAATTTCACTGTAACGATCCACATTAGTATTCTGCTAAGCATTTCCCTAAATGTTAACCTTGAACCGAACAACAGAGGGAAAGTGTGGATGACTACTGTCATCGTGACACCGATTGGGCCACTGCGCATGCGCCCCGAATGGGACGGAATTTGACTAGCAGAAAAGGCATAGTCATCGAACACCATTTACAGTGCAAAAAGCAACTTTTTTTTTTCACAGGGGCCTTCATATTGCTAAACGCGCTCAAGCGCTGTTTAGGTATTTAGAGAACCTATAAACAGCCTATGAGATTTATTGTGTATTTCTAAAGGTTAGTTAGAGAACCTATAAACAGCCTATGAGATTTATTGTGTATTTCTAAAGGTTAGTTAGAGAACCTATAAACAGCCTATGAGATTTATTGTGTATTTCTAAAGGTTAGTTTGACGAATGCACCCTTATAGCCCTCGTATTTCCATGTGTTTTCGTGCATCGTACGAGATTCGTAGTTTGTTTCTCCAGTGTCCCCGATGAGCTACGGAAGGCATTTTGTTTATATGTGCGGGAAAGTAGGGACTTGCTATGGGTAATGTTTCAAATGAGTGCAAGTAATGCCCGCTTCTTCGAGTATACCTGCTCATGAACTAGAATTGCGCTATCTGCCACAGGCAACCTTAACAAATTTTGGAAGTCTTCGCTGAAACACCCGGTATGTGTAACCTATATACTGGACGCAAACTCCAATACCTGCTCGCGTCTCGAATTTGCGTAGTGGCGACGAGCTTGAGCAGGGCTGTACCGTATACCGTGAGCGTTATAGTATACCGGGTGTCATGACTGCGCATGCGCTGAGTTGAGCAGACTCCGGTATAAGGTTACCGGAACGTTCCGCCGTGTACCGTGTTTGCGCAACAGGGCAGCACCCAGGCTGCCCAGTTCGATTCCAGTTCGCCCGTTATGCTTACTCTGCTTCGTGAGAGTAAGAAATGAGTGGTAAAATCGGCCATCGCCTAGTCTCATCTGACGCCGAGTACGAAGATAAGTGATCTTTTGTGTAGTCGGGTAACACTTTAGAAGGCAGCGGCATTTGCCCCTCTAAGGCGGATGCACACGAGCCTCCACCAATGAGCGCGCACTCTTGACGGACGTACGTCATGAGCCGGACGGTCGGCGGCCCCGCCGACGGAGAATATGGTAGCCCGCGCTAGGGTGCCCGCGCCACGAACTGGGCCGAGTCGCATCAGCGGGACTATTTCTTTTGTAGCGGAGGCAATCGGTTGCCGCGCTTCGGTCATATATATGGGTGGAGCCTCGCCTGTCTTCTTAAGTTGTGCTCTAGGCCTAGAGGCACCGAAATCACGCGCGCTTTTGCCACCTGGTCTCGGAGGACATGGATATGGAAAAGTGTATCGACCTCCATCTAGCACATGGCGCCACAGGGTTCAGCGTCAATCAACGCTGTACTCGAATGTGGCACAATCTGTCACATGGAAATCGACACACTTTTCTGCGTTGATGGCGTCCCTATAGGCCTATAGGCGTCCTTCTATAGGCGCAAAAGAGCGTTTATACTTTGTGCTCGGCGTGAGGTGAGAATAACCGATCGATTTTAGCATTTATTTCTTGTGGTCACGAAGGCGAGCAAGTTTCACGCGGCGAATTAGAATCGAAGCAGGCACTCTGGGTGAAGCCATGTTGTTGCGCAAACACGGTATATGTACGGCGGATCCAGCGTTCCATTAAACTTACACCGGAGTCCGCTAAACGCCATTCATGTGCAGTCGTGGCGACGGCAGCGCTCTGCTAGAACTGTCTTTGGCCTCCAGAACATTTGACGCCTCTTTTATAATCTTTTTTCTGATATCGGCCTAACCTGCTTTAGCTAAAATGTAAATGAATAGGCACCGTTATTAAAGTATTTGCAACTACAGGAACGAGCGGCTTGCCTTAATTATGACTAAATGGTGGATGGAACCATAGGCTCGATGGTTTCACCATCGTTTCACTGCTGACGAGTAAAGAATAGTGAACACAAAAATTGATGCTCTTTCCACGACGTGAGCCCGTATTTCGCATGAGCGTACTTACTCTTATTTGTCCCGTCATTGTTTACCTAATTATTCACTGATTGTACGTCTAATTGTTTATCCCATTGTTTGTCTGCAAGATCACGAGAAGCACCCGCTCCGTCCGTGCTACACAGCGATGAAGCACGGACAATTTTCCCCAGCATCGACACACCTACCTACCGACACATACATCTCCGAGCGCCGAGTTACGCCGAGCGCTGACAAGATGTGCTTCGCGCCGCGCTACCTGTGCGAGTTGGCACCGTTCCAGCTGTGCCGATGATGTAATCTGTAGCGCCGCTCGCCTATTCTTATCTAGGTCACCCATCATCCGCCGCGAATGCTGCGCCGCTGACCTTATTCTTGGCGTTGTGCCAACTTTTATCGCCGAGCTTCAAACATCCGCATCGCGAATCTTCAAAGTGGGGGCATACACGCTCACGCGTAGAAGGCACAAAGGGGCGGTCTTGCTTGCTTACTGCACTAAATAGGCAGCTGCGGAATTCCACCAGTCCTCTTTCTGCTTACATCACCAGAGACGAGAATGAAGCACCTTGCACACACTTCAGTGCGTATTCTGTCTGATGCTTGGTGTTTTTGGTGCACGGCGCTTACCCAAAGAAGCTGAATTCAATGGCGCAATGTTTCTCACGCAGGATTCAAGGTTTGGACAGCGAGTAACAATCCTTGAACTTTGCCGTCGTTATCCGCAGGCAGCATTGGCTTGGTGCATGCCTCCTGCCTCGAGAAATGGGTTATCGCAGCGGAGGAACCCACGATGCGACATCTGCGCCTTCGCCTACGAGGTGGAAGAACGCTCGAAGGTATTACTACTACAAAACAGGCTGGTGCAACAGTCTCCTTCTTACATCGCCATTTTATATTTATACGTTATATTTCAGTCTGATATGTTTATGTTAGGAAATTTTACGAAAGTTTCATTCGAAGACGATTCTAAATTGCACCAATTTTGTTGCACGCTTGTTTCGAGATATTCATTACAAAATTTTACACTGAGTGCGCTAATTTAGCATTCAGAGAAGTGAGCCTCGACTGTAATGTAAGCCTATTTCAGACAAATTTGCCAGGCCATGGGACAAAACATCAAATTTTATCAAAAGGTCACTAAGTAATGATTATTAGCAGGATAATGACCTGCTCGGAGTTCTATATTTGTGTTGTTGCAGTCCATAGAAGTCTTCCTTATTACAGTCTTCCTTATTCTTGTTACTATAGGATAGGGACGCCGAGGTTTAGGGCCCCTAAGGTTATTGTGTGTGCCAGCGTTGGGTGGCGCAGGAGCGACGAGTTTTAGAAAAGGGATTTGCGCTTGCATATTGCGTCTTGCGCTCGTAGTGCCACTGCGGCTTCAAAACAAATGTACTATAAATAATAATATGAAATGTGATAAACGAAATAGTTCTGGCCTGTGTAATTTGGAGCTTAATTGGAATTTCCAGGTTCACCTATTTCCAGCAAGCGGGTTGTTGCATTTAGCATTTGTTAACTTATTGAGCAACTTATTTGCCGTCAGTAGGCAATTTGATCCAAGAGGCCAATTGCGCGCACTTTCATAGGCTCATAACGTCAGTTGCGGATTTAGCTATGTTGCGAGGTAAAGTTCACAGCCTCGCGTTATCCTCCATACTGGAGATGAGCCTATCACGCATAGGTACTTTATTGCGATAGCAACTATACGGATACTCCAAACGCATTTATGCCGTCGTAGTCGCCGTCGACGTCTAAAGCGCCGAAAAAAAGCTAACGTTCTTGAACGAGTAGACACTCGGAAGAGCAATGCCATTGTCCTGGAAAAATCGTGTTGGTGAAGATGCTGCCATCTCTGGTGCCGACATCGCGAAAATGCTCGTAGATCATCGGCTACGACAAGCATCGGCCGCGTTTGTCCACAAGCTTGGCTTTGCCACAGCATTGTGCGGTGCATTGTATTGTGCGATGAGACAAAGTAATAGCCTAAAAGATACCTTGTTGCCTAATAACTTTACGAGCTGCCAGGAATCGAGTCGGGGTGGTTACAAGGCGGGAGCCGTCCCTTCGATGGGTGCCGCCATGTTTGTTGACGCAAGCTTTTTGGGCAAGTTTGGGGCGGAACGCTAAATTGGATAAATAATGTGCCGTGAGCGACACTAACCCCAAATACCTTTTGTGCCTGACGCATGCGCAATGGCGACAACAATATTTCTTTGGGGCCGCTATTCTAAAAGTTTCTTATAAATTTAAATTGCGGCATATAGTGGCGAGACAACGGTCGGATTTTGGAAAGGAATAACAACTATCAATTACCGAAAACGGTATCAGATCTCAAGTTTCTGCGATGTCCTGAAAAAAGACTTGAATGCACCCAGCTGGCTGAGTGATAAACTCTTCCCTGTGTCTTTAGAAGTAGTGCAAATGGGAGTCGAAGGCATCAACGTAGACAATGTCCCTTCAGCAATTTCGCTACGGAAATTTCTAGGAACTATTTACGTCCCGTCCCCCTCCAGAAAAAAAAATACAGCCAAGAAAGTCACTGTAACTCCAAAAAATAAACTTTTCCGGAAAGGGGAGTTAGGGGGCTGGGTTGGCTGACCGCTGGTGGAATGCTTACAACCCCACCCCCCTATATCGGTGTGCCACTGCATAAAAATACCTCGCTTCCTCCACGCGCGCGCCGAACGCTGAGATATGAATGAAAGCATCGTTTGATATACTTCGTGGCAACGAAATAATGCCTAGGTCAAGTGTATATATAGTTCGACCAGTGAGCGATTCGCCTGAAATGTGTTGGCTCTAAGGGTCATCGATACCAAGCCCGGCTTTCACATTGGGGACACCCTCTGAGCCGACGCCACATTCGTTCTCCCCTCCGCCACGCTGCCTCGAAGCGTGCACACGAAAACGGTCGTGATTTTTTCGGTATCGTCCGCGGACGATTGGGAAAAGATATTTAGAAGTCAAAATATTTCAGGATATACGTATATGTAATACATATAGTCGTATAGGACAATGTGTATTCCAGCAGCACCGTAATGTTTACCGGGAAAAGCTGGCGGCGAACTCTATGCACGGAGGCGAGCTTTCTGGTAGAAACGCGGCCTCTTGCGTGGGCCGATCCCGGAGCTGGTTGGTGCACAGCCGCGCCAGAAATATTAAATTATTTTTTTTCAGGTGTCTGTTATTGTTCCGCACTTTTAATATTTTAGTCTGGGAAGATTTAACATAAAAGGCGTGCGCTGTCGGTATTTTGTTTCGTGTGATTTGTTTGTAGGCTGTCATTCTCCAAATTCCTAGGAATATCTCTGTCGAGAATGTAAGACAAGGTATGAGCAACGTTAGTGATAGAATGGCGTGTCAATATAACCCGCATATACTGCATGTCATATACCAAGGCGTGGCATGTACATATACCTAAATATATACGGAAATATATACGGCCAATGACGCCGCCACCGGATTCCCTGCGACACGGGGCCCTTAACGCTTTCGCGTTAAAACAAGCTGGAGAAAGCAGGCGTCCGGCTAGCGGCAAGAGCAGCACACGAACGTGCACGAGAAAACCAATATGGCAGCGGCGCTTTTGAAAGGCGCCCTAGTTTAATCAAATGAGACCCACCGCGGTGGTTCAGCGCCTATCGTCTTGCTAGAGTGAATTAGAACTCTAGGTCACTCTAGTCTTGCGCTGCTAAGCACGAGGTCGCGTGATCGAATCCCGGCCACGGCGGCCGCATTTCGATGGAGACGAAATGCAAAAAAAC
This sequence comes from Dermacentor silvarum, assembly GCF_013339745.2. NCBI lineage: Eukaryota > Metazoa > Arthropoda > Arachnida > Ixodida > Ixodidae > Dermacentor > Dermacentor silvarum. The sequence continues at coordinate 158,202,446 of NC_051156.1, forward strand.
GACCGTGTCCCCGTGCATTGGGGGCACGTTAAAGATCCCGTGGTGGTCAAAGTAAATCCGGAGTTCCCCACTACGGCGTGCCTCATAATGAGATCGTTGTTTTGGCACGTAAAACCCCATAATTCAATTCCACTCAATCAAACGAGGTGCGCGCTGTGTAGGAATTTTATCGTACGTTTGGAAAAAGCCCAGCAGCTCGTTTCTTGGTAAACGATGCGGAATCCAGCAATGTGGGCGCTTTTGGAATTTTTGTGTGTCTGGAGCGTCAACATGCGTTTCCCTTGTCGACGACTTACAAAACGTGGTATTACAAACAATGTTACGAGGTGGCTATGCAAAAAAGATTCTTTAACTTAAGAAACAAAATTTATTGGAAGGTCTCATTCTCAGGAATTTCCACTCGTATAGGGAAGCTGGTCGTCACCGGTTTGCAGACTGTATTCGCCAACCATTTGGTTGGCAAATACAAACTAGCCGGTCTATAGCGTAATATGGGCTCCGAAAATATGCTCAGATTTTCTTTTTCACACTACTGTTTCCGGCTGCGACAGCCGCATTTCAATGGGGGCGAAATGCAAGAACTCTCGTATACTTAGATTTACGTGCACGTTAAAGAACGCCAGGTAGCCAAAACTTGTCTTTAATCAGGAGTCGCACACACTACAGCGTGCCTCAATATGAGATCGTTGTTTTGGCACATAATACACAGGAAACTGTTCTTTTTTTTTCTGGGAACGAAGTGTGAGTTTTTATGAACTAGACAGGTCAGCGCCGATATTTCGTGCCCTGTCCCAGGAAGTCAGACAATCCAGAGCCCTCCACTGTACCGTCCCCGGATCTTTAGTTTCAGGGCGTTAAGCCCAACAATCTTATATACAGGAAAATTAATGAATATATAGATATGTGCTCAATTAAGTTATTCCACTAGGCGAGCTGGTTCGTCTTACAAATAAAGTGGGATGGAGCAGCACAAGAAGACAAGAAAAAAGACAAATCAGAGTAACAAATGCTCGACAGCAGATAGGCGCTGTTGTCTAGTTTACCTCTAGTACTCTGTGTTATGCATTTCATTTTGCTGGTTCCTCGCCGCTACTAAGAACCGCACCCCTTGCTATCATTAAGAACCTTGCCAGCATTAGGAGGAAATTTCGAAAGAATCCAATTCGGTAAATTGGAATTGGTAATAACAATATAACCAATGAAAACAATAGAAATATTTATCATTGCGCTTGAACTCCTCGGCCAGGGTGCACGATACATGGGTGCAACATGTTGGCTCGAAGAAGCACGCAAAGCAACTGCAGCTGTGCAGAAGAAACAGCTTCCTGGCAGCTGCCAGGAGTCTCACAACGCTGGCATGGTGAGGAGCGGCGCCGGTGGCGTATAGGTAGGCCTTTCGCCTCGACGGTGCACGATATCAGACGGACGCGAAACCTTCGCGCGTTAGACCGCGCCCATATAAATGTTCGATAACGTTAGCTCGACGTTTTACTGTCCCTTCCGCTCACACCAGTGCATGTGCACAGCTTCCCAACAGGAACGCTATAGCGTGTTTATTGCATACGTGTGCGCGAATGCTCACGCCACCAGCTGAACACAGTGGGCTGCCCTGTTACCGCCGAGACGATTAAAGCGTTGACGGGTGCGCCCACTTTTTTTGTTTTTGTTTTTTGCAGCCGCACGCACTTTCCGTATATGAAGACCCTCAAACCCACCACGTACAAGTCGTGCCTGCGCCGTAGATAGCGGGACAGCACGACGACAACGGTGCGAATGCGCCTCGGTTTGCAGAGATTTAACTTTGTGTAGCAGCAACTACCGCATCTACAATTGCACCACAAGACAACACGCACAGACGGCTGCTCGGCGCGAACGCGCAGTGAACTTGGATGCATGCAGCCGGCGCCTCTGGCGGTGGTGGCACGAAAGACTGACCTTGAGCCGCTGTTCGTTTTCACTCCACAACGCATTAGGCAGGCTAAGTCCCAGTTTGACCTCGTCTGTGCTTGAAGGTGAGATTTACGGAACTAGGCGTCTTCTGGGTTTGTATCTGGAGTCGTATAGCTATCGCTCTAAAAAAGGAAACCTCGAAGTGGCGCTCATTTCCTCGAAGGTCAAATGCAGTGAAGGCGACATTCGGGGCAACCTCGGGCTTAGCACCTCTCCTGATGTCGCAGTCGTACGTCGAGATGCTGTGGGACCGCGAGGCCCGCGGTCGTCCTCTGGGCTACCTCTTGCGCGCCGTGGGCCTGGTGCTGTGCGTGCTCTTCCTGCTGCCCCTGAGCTGTGCCTTCGTCGCCGGCCTCCATTACTCGCTCGTCTCGGTCTCACTCTACGTGTTCAGCGTCGGCCACAGCATGTTCTGGTTCCGGAGACCCGTGCTGTACTTCATGTGAGTGCGTGTAGAAAAAGAGGGTGACAAAAGCCTTTGTGTCCTTAAACGACGGGGATTTTACGCGTGAGTGTATATGCCCCCACTTTGAAGAATCGCGATGCGGGCGTGTGAAGCTCGGCGATAAAAGTTGGCGCAGCGCCAAGATTGAGGTCAACGGCGCAACTGTCGCAGAGGATGATAGATAAGAATAGGCGAAAGGCGCTGCGGATGATGTCATAGGTACTGCTGGCGCGGTGCCAACTCGCACAGGCAGCGCGGCGCGGAGCGGATGACTTCAGCACTCAACATAACTCAGCGCTCGGGAGAGGAACGTAATCAGTTCTGTATCGGTGCTTCATCGCTGTGAAGTAGTATGGACGGAGCGAGGAGCGGGTCCTTCTCGTGATCTTACAGCTGAAAGGCGGGCTAGAAGCACCGAGATGCAATGAAAACGCCGTCTAGAACACAAGTCCACCAATCCCGGAGTCGTCGCTCTGGTCGGAAGATAAAAAAGAAACAGCATCAGCGGATACTAGTGAATGAGATACGAGATACAATAGTAATTTAATTAGTACGTATTTCTGCTATTTTGAAGGGCGCTAAAAAGTAAAAGAAATAATTATACAAACAATAAGAATGACCAATTAAATAAACAATAAGAGAATGATCAGATAAACAATGACTGTATTTGTATCTACAGATACAATTTGTATCTTCGCGGTACTTTTGAATAATAATAATAATAATAATAATAATAATAATAATAATAATAATAATAATAATAATAATAATAATAATAATAATAATAATAATAATAATAATAATAATAATAATAATAATAATAATCTAATATTCAACGAACATGCAGCATACAAAAAGGCCTGTCAAAGCCACATTGGGCTGACTGCATGCGGATACTGGCAGACAACATTCAATCGTGTATGCTTAAAATCGAAAATGTCAATAGCCGATAACGACGATGATACCAGCGTCCTCTTTCAGACTGAGCTGAATTCAGATACTAGTTACTTTGATATATATTTCCTATGCTTAAATAATCAATGCTTTCATATAACAAATTTTCTAAACCTTGCGGCTTCTCACAGAAAGAATTTGCTTAGAGCGAGGCATAGAGCCATGGCCTCCTAGATAGGGATTCGCATGCGTTGGTAGGTACTGAAGGCTATGTTTAAAATGTAAATTATGCTGAAGAAAACAAAGATGAACTAAGGCAAAAAATTTAAAAAAACTGAGAGGGTTCCATCATCGCCTCTGTGAAATTGATCATTGTGTACGAGGAATCTTGAAACACTCAAGAACAACAATCGTTGATTCAGAAGCGCACTTCATTGAAACGTCGGAAGGAGGCCTGGCGTGACGCAGTATAATAGGCAAGGGACAAGGTGAGGTAGCTACATTATTTACTTTATACAGTGGGGAACTTTTACGTTGCAAATATGCAGTGGCATTTTTTTAAACAATAGCTGTCTTTGCCTCCTCTTCCCACTTGGCGGTTTGTATGTTTCTGACCGTTTATGGCCAACTTGGAAAACCAAATGTCCAGTAGCTGCCCTAATAAATAAATAAAAATGTATGATGACCGGTGTCAAACCGTCGTACCCCAGAACAGAAGCACGATGGTCTCGTCATTAACCCAGGGACTTTTTTTTTCTTTCTTTTTTTATTATTACTACCGAACCTCACCCTTACTACAAAACCAACAAACTACGGCTATTAGCAAGTGCACGCTGTACATAGAATACATTTGGTCAGCCAGACGTCGGTAAAGTTCATTTTAATTTTTTTTGGAGGCTGTCAGGCATTCCACCTTGGACAGCTAATCAAAAACACATTCTTGCCCATTTACGACTTCCAAAATCTAAGCGATGCTCTACCCAGAGAGCAGGCCCCCTGTACTCTAATCAGGGTGACAGGTAAAACCAGCCATGGGGGCACGCCATAAACAGTGGAGGCCTGTTGATATAATGGAATCCTACGGATCGAACACCGTTTTTGCTTTCTAGTGGCTAGGCACCCGATTCCTTTTGTGGGTCTAACGGCAGCTGTTTCTTTAGTGTTCTTTGTAACACATACCGAAAGTACACTCCCTTCCAGCAGTGTAGAAAGCATAATGAATTGTCACCGCTTTTTTTTTTTTACTTTTGCATATAAGACAATTTGTTACATACGGTAAATAGAAGCTACATTCTTCCAAAATACCCGCCTAGTCACGGTACCCGTATGAAGCTTAAGAAAAAAGGTTTTCGCATCCGGTTGAGCTTGGATCTGATTTTATTAGCTTTAATATATTTTGTCCATGGCCTCCAAAGTGCATAGCTCTGTATAATCGTAACGGTAGAATCAAATCACAAATAATCCGCATGGCTGAAAAAAATGGGAGGACGCCTAAAGGGATACGGACACAAATCAGAAATTTTTGCGAAAAGGCTGAAAATGAATCCTCAGTGTGTGATTACACCGAAAATAAGTAGTCACTTGGGTGATTTTTGAGCCGATGGCTTTATTTTTGGCGTTTTTGTGGGCGCGCGCCTCGCCGCCCGACCCGCGGGAGTTGGAAGGCATGACGTCACGACACCCTCGTCGGATAGCCAGCCGGCCGGCCGCGGTCATTCGAAGCGCGCCGACGCCGCCAATGCGAGCATGGATTCGAGTTCTCGTGCGTCTACCAGCGATGACTTCACGTCTGAAGACGAGGACAATTCCAACTTGGCAAGAAATATTACCGCTTACGGTTACGAGCCTTCCGTCAAGTGACGAAGAAGAGCAGGCAGCCGTGGAAGTGCCGGTTAGGTTTTCGCGAACCGCAGCGCCAAGATTTCGCTCTGCACCACACACTTATGCAAGAATTATTGGCCATTTCCTGGTGTAAATTTTCGGCAGTGGCGTAATCGTGTTGCTGCCGAAGATTTACACCAGCAGCGAAGTAGAATACACTTGGTTACTGCAATATTAGCTGTTTTTGTCTGTTTGAGCTCTGCGCCACCAGGTGGCAGCACCATACAGGCCGCTCACGTTTACGGTTCCGCCCGAACGCACCAACGCCCGCGTTTACCCGATTACCGGACAATCTAAAGCTCCCTAATAGGCAGGTATCTAAAGTTTACGCACCTTCTCGTCTCTGGGAAACATGTGCGACGGCGTGTCCCGACCGACGATGCTGTTAGAACAGCAATGTCTGGGCATTTACTTCCGCCGCGATGAACGCGTCAATAGCGAGTGACGACCGCGGGAAGCCTCATGTAAGACGCACCACCTGCGTGGAGCGCCGACGGGGATAGTGTTTCAGACGGATCACGTGCGAAGATCGCCGAAAGGGGTTAAACAAACGCTGCAAGTAACCGACACCCCTGGAAAGACTGCGACATCTGTGGCCGACCTTGGCCGCGGGTGGGTGTTATGACGTCAAATTTCAGCTTCTGCTGGCGGCCGCTTGGAGGCAAGGTGCAACAGAAAATCGAAAAAAAAGAGAGATTTTTCTCGTTCTTTTTTTCAAAGCGGCTTGTATTCGTCATTTTCAACAGTGCAACTGCTGTTTCGACGCGAAAAAGAACACCCGCCAACTTTTGTGTCCGTGTCTCTTTAAGCTTCGCTTTTAAGAGTGGAACGCGATAGCCTTGTCGGGCTCCGTTCGCATCACATTTTTCTTTGTGAGTAGGCTTCACTGTAACACACAACGTGGGAAAGCCAGCTCACAAACACCAAGTCGGCTTAAAGTCGGCTTCACTTTTAAACACAAATGCATTGCTGGGAATAAATTTCTCATGAGCAATTTAAGCCGTCTTATATGAAAATGTGAAGGCCCTAGGACTCTCTTTTTATCATTTTATTAATTGTTAGCTGTTGCACCGAGGCGCGCGCGTGTCCAAAATTTAGAAAGGCTCGGTTTTCAACATTCCCCTCAATGTTTCCTAGAACCAAAGTACAGCGAAACACCATCAGAATTGGAGGACGCTTAAGCTTCGCCTTTAACAGTGGAACGCGATGGCACTAAAAGGTCCCTGGCTGCTTATCGGGCTTTTTTCTCGTATATTCAAATTACAATCCGACGCTATCACGCCTGTAGGTTGTGTTTAAGTCGTAATTTACAATTTTTCTGACGGATTTTACTTTGAGAAATTCAATTTTTGTTCACTAATGTTCACTAACGCCTTACGCCATGCGGACGGCCTGTGTGGTCGGGTGGTTCGAGATGATGTGGTTCGGCATGACAATGTCCGTCAGACACCGATGCTTAAAGCCGACGCCGACACCGGATTTTCTGCGACACGGGGCCTGAGCGAGCGCCTGAGACGCTCGGCATGTTAGGCGCGTCGCATAGCAGCAATTTACTTTAAAAATGCAGCAGATCCAACGCGTTGGAATGTATATAAGCGCACACACAAGCGCAGGCACACACAAACTATGCCGAGCCTTTTGTGAAGCAGAGTTGCTGACTTGTAGCGAGTACGGTGGACGCCTTGAACGCAATTCGTTGACCTCGACTTGGGTAACTAGATATAAGCCATTGGGAATGTGCCGCTGTACAATGACGAAACAGATCCCTTAAATTTATCCGATGCTGAGCGGAATCCAATCCACGTCTCAAAGGTTCCTCAAGCGTTCGTAGGCACCGGCGCGCCACGCCTAATTGTTTAAATTCTTAATAGATTGCTTTCATCTTTCTTGAGAATTAGGTTCACCCATGTCTAGATAAATTACCTGCACTGTGTGAATCGAGTAAATTTTGCAGTTTTTTATGAATTTGAAGTAATAAAAATATACTGTATATATATATATATATATAGTAAAAAATAAGTATCGATATTGTGATGAATTTGCTGTAATTACTGGCCTTTGGCTTGCTGTTCCTAATTTGTTAGTAAGTTCTTTAAGAGTACATACGCGGCGCATTGTCTGGGTCAGTAAAACCGATATCTGGTATGCTGTTGCAGAGCGCTTTCTTGATGGGAAAACAGAACAACACGTCGTCCTGTTTTTTTTTTTTTCGCCGTGTTTCGTGTGTTCTTCTGTTTTCTGTTTTACAGCATCTCTTAACTTAAGCAAACACTCATAGTCCCGCAGTACACGTTGTGGTGACTAGGGGGGGAGGGAGGGGGGGGGGAGGGGCCACGGGTCACTGTCGGCTTAGGAAGAGAGTTCGAATTAGACGCTAGATCGTCAAGCTGAAGAGTTACGCCTGAGCAAGACCAGGAAAGATTAGTATGATCACGGAAATTGTCTTTTGAACGCAGCGAGTTCCTGAAGACCTCGGTCGAGTGGAAGCGCCGCTCTTCCTACCTGAAACTGGTCCTACCCGCCCCGTGTGTGCCGAGCGCACCGGTAAGAGACCGTATATTTCTGGCATGTTTGTACATGTACCCAACAATGCGAAGGAAAGGCACAACTTGGCTTCTTTTGCTGACTTTCTGCGAAAATTGCGTTAGTCCATGAGGCTTTAGAATACTATGGCAATAGTTGAACAGGTTACTGGAAAACAAGATGGTATAGATAAAACACAATATACAAACGATATGCGCAATTCTTTTCGTATATATATTTTGTTGTGTTTATACCATTCTTGTTTTGCAGGGACCTCTGTAGCGTATAGCTTAGCCAGATATCGCGTTTCTTCTTGCGCGTGCTTGCTCTCTTTCGTTAAACAGGCATATTTCGATATGGAAATGTCAACGAGCCGTGGTTAATTACCAGTAGGGAAAATTGAAAGAAAACACGAAAAAGAATGTTGGCCATTCTATAATATTATGTTTGTGCCATTATGTAGTATATTACCATAATATACAACCCTTCATTATGATGAGAACACGGGGATTGCGGGAGATGGAAATTCACGACGATGAGCAACAGGAGAACAAGGTGAGAGCAGGGGCCAACGTTTCGACAAGTGAACTTGTCTTCCTGCCGGGGACTTATCTCACGCCGAAGCTAGAACCCAAGAAGCATCTACACAAACGGTGGACGCGGAACCAACACCACCCGAACAACACCCGCTCATACGGAAGCTCCCAACCACCCGCCAAGCCTTCACGCAAACAGCTACATACACTAATAAGCAGACAGATAGACTTGACAGACACCGGTGCAGGCCTCGACGAACCAACAAAGGGTAAAAAGACACCACCTAAAGATGTTTCGCCCCGGAGGTCTGCCCAAGCCAAACAGAAATGACTACCACGCACTACGGATAGCACACACAACAACAAATCTCGCTATTTCCTCCAATCGCGCAAACTTGCCGCCAAACAGACAAATTACAGATTTCACATAAATACCTACGCTAGCTGCATAAAACACAGGAAAATCCCAAAAGGCCTTAGAATTAAGGTTAGATGTGTCCTTGGCTCTTTACCCTCCAGGCTATTATAGAAGTGGAATGCTGTCCTAAAAAATGCGTCGATTTCTTTACTTGATATTCTCGAACACTGCCGGGAACAACTTGCGATAATTATTAATCAGCTCGACAGCATGTGTGTGTATACAGGAGGGGGCATGCGCAGAAAAATGAAAGGCGGTCACAAAAAGGGGGTTCTCTAACAGCAAATCATTAACACAATCTGTTTAGATAAAGGACTTCACTAGGTGTCAGCTCGATAGAGGTGGCTCCAACATATTACTAACACTATCTGTTCAGATAGAAGACTTCACTAGCTATCAGCGCGATAGAGGGGGCACTGACACACACACTACCCAGTTTCCTAATGAAATCGGCTTCTATTATCTCTCGCGTGAGCTGTGTCTCGCTAAAACCTCCGTATCTTCAAAGAGGGGCTCGCAGCCGACGCAGTCGCAATCTCGGCAATAGATGCCCAAGTGGCCTTGAACAGTGTTATGCGCGTTATTGTGGTGTTCCCTTAGGCGATCATTTAAGCCCCTGCCGGTCTGTCCAACATATTTACTTCCGCAAAACGGGGGAACCTGGTAAACCACATTAGTTGCGCATGTAACAAAACGTTTTTTGTGCGCGACAGAGCAACAACTCTGATGTGATTTGGGCGCATTGACACGTTTACAGAGCCTTGCCAGCTTTTCCGGGGCTCAGACAACTACATTGATTCCTGCACGCTGCCCAATGTTTTTTAGTCTATGGGAGACATCAGTGAATACACGCGACCACTGCAACCCAGCGCTTTTCCACCGGCTGGCTCCGTGACTGAGCGGCCTCATCACGTTTGGTGCGCTTAAGAAGCTGTTCTGCTATGGCTGAAATTACGGCCACAGGGTATCCAGCACAAAAAAGGTGACCAACCTGTGCGGCAAAACTATGTTGCATGCCGTGCGGACATGATTTATTGAGGCTATTGACTGAGCATAAATTTATAATAGCTCATTTAACGAGCTTTGAGTGTGCCGAATTAACGGGAAAGAGTGGCTTTTCACTCCTAGGTTCGAAGAACCAGCACACATGTATGTTAGAAAGGCTCAGCCTGAGATCTAGAAACCGTAAGGAATTATCCATGGGAAGCTCGTGTGTAAGTTCCAAATGCTGCAGCTCTTTCTTAAATATGCTAAAACTCCAGACGCTGCAGGCTCGAAACTGTTATCAGTGCAATCAATAAACACCAGGAAGTCATCAACAAACCTACCCACTTTGACAACCGGAGACCTGTCAAGGTGACCTTGAATGTTGCGATCGTGATGCGCTAGATAAATGTCACTTAGTGATGGCGCTAGACATGATCCTGTGCGTACACCTTTCCTTTGAATGTAGTTTCGCTCATTCCACGAGGTAAAAGTTGATTTTAAATAGAAGGCCAACAAATAGAAGGCCAACAGAAACACCTGCAGCATTCTGAAAGTCAACTGATCCAAAACCATCAATGCATTCTTCAACATAAAGTAGCAACTTGTCATGCGGAAGTGAATGGTAGAGGTCTTTAACGTCGATCGAGAACATTTTGAGCCCCCTTTCATTCTCTCTTAAAAAGCTAATAACTTCACTAGAACCCATGACAAGGAAAGGATCGTCAACGATTAGAAGATTTAGTTTATCTTGCAAAAACAAGCCAACAGCTTTCTGCCATCTGCCCATTTCTGCCAATCTGCCCTCTGCGGGTCACTGCTCACCACTCTCCTAGTCACATCAACTTCCTCGACACGACGGTTTACATAGAAAGTGGAAAACTGAGACCAACACTTTACCGGAAGCCTGCGGATAGCCAGCAGTATTTAGACTACACCAGTCATCACCCACGACACTGCAAGCGAGGAATTTTTGTCGGACAAGCGAAACGAATGAGAAGAATCTGTAGCGAAGACAACGATTATATGCACCACCTAAATGACCTTAAAGTAACGCTAGCGGAACGAAACCATCCACAAATTCCTCTCGACCAGGCTTATGACGTCGCGTCAAGATTAGAGAGGCAGTCGGCATTAGCTAAGAAACAACCTACATCAGAATCTTAAAGACCTCCAGCTTTTATAACAAAATATTCTAATGCCCTCCCAAACATAAACGACATACTATGAAAATACCACCCAATATTATCAAGTGAGGAGCCTCTGAGGAAAGCTTTCCCAGATGTACTAAGGGTTACCTATCGCCGCAACAGAAACTTTAAAGACATCTTAGTGCATGCAAAAGTCAGCCATCATTCCCCCGTAATAAAAGCATGTTCTCGCCCCAGGTGCAATACCTGCAGGCACCTTCAAAGTCACCTTAAAATTAAAAGCACCGCAAATAGCTATACACACGAAGTGAAAACTAGCTTTACTTGCACTAGCTCCAATGTAATTTATATTCACGAGTGTTCCTGCTGTAAGAAACAATATATCGGCGAAACGGGATAATCAATGGACGTCAGGTTAAACGGGCATCGCGCAGACACAGCTAAAAAGCTTCCTAAAGCCGTCTCCGAGTATTTCAACCAAGTCATAACTTTGATGAACTTAAACTCTACACACTACAGTCAAACTTCCGTTGTGCGCGAGACAGAATATATAGACAATCGTACCTCATCCATACGTTCACGACATTGCAACCAACAGGCATGAACGTTTCAAAGGGAGCTTTAGAATCTATTCGCGATGCGAAACTTCAAAGCATAGGCAACAGCACTTAGTTATGTTTCATTGAGTTGCTTAGTTTTTTTTCTTTATTCTATTGTCAGTAATATTCCAACTTCCTTTGCTTTCACTCATTTCTTTCGTTCCTTTATTTATATATTTGCCTCCCCCCCCTCGTTTTTTTCCCCCACGAGCACCATTTTCCTGCCGCTACTTTTATTCTCTCTGTCAGACACGGTAGTTCACTGACCTCCAGCGGAACAGATATGCCCCCCCCCCCTCCTCCCCCACCCCCCTTCCCGTCGTCCAGGCCCCTTCCACGAAAAGAGGAACTTACAATGACGCGTCAACCGGCTAACCCCAAGGCGCTGCCTCAAATTGCTCCACCGACTATCAGTAGCACATTATCTTTCTACACCCTCGCCGGTAACACACTCTTGCTCATTGCCTCACCCACCCACCTTACCTTCTCTCCCCTTTAGAAGAACCTGTGCCGAGGAGAGCATATGTCGCCTTGAAAAAGACAAGTCCACTTGTCGAAACGTTGGCTCCTGCTTCACCTTGTTGTTATGTTGCTCATAGTCTAGCTCGAATTTCCATCTACCGCATTCCCCGTGTTTTCCTTCAACCCTTCATTATGTCATTTCCTTAGGATGTGGCTGCAACTCATGTAATTTTGAGAAGGAGCAACATAAAGAACAGCTCTCTGCTAGGTGTTTCTGCACGTACGCTACCGCACATGCGTGCATTACGTCTCCTTTACTCGAACAGGAGGCCGCCCCGCCTCACGCACCCCGGCGTCTTCTGGTGTATGGCGCGGTGTTCTCCCTGAACGTAGCCCTGACGCTGCCTCTGGCCTGGTTGGGGGCCATGGAGCTGCGCAAGGCGGTGCCAACTGTGCTCACGTTCTACGCGTCCGTGTTTCTCATCCTGCTGTCGATTGCGTGGATCTCAATGCCCATCGCTTGCTTCGTGTAAGGAACGGCTGCTTGCAGCCCGATTCCCATGGCGGGTGAGATATGCGTGATTGGGAGCGGTTATCGGCGCTAATAGAAAATACGAAACGCAGCTGGGCAGGTACCGATTGCGAGGCTCGTCCAGAAATTAAGTTACTTATAATATACCGTTTTCACGATGAGCTCCACTATGCCACCGCTGGTGCAAGGCATGGAGGTACTAGTAGTCTTTATCGGATCGAAAGAAGCACCTATGTATGGCAAGAAATATGTTGTGCGTGCACCGTGACAAATCCGCTTAGCGCGCGATGTTAAAAGACAGGGAGTTGAGAATAAAAATACCAACATCATTTAGTTGGATAGCATCGCACAGAAAGGGCTGAAGAATGGCAGCACAATGGCAGTGGGAGATATATATAATCGTCAGTTTTTCTTAATCATCGTCATACCTTGCAACTGTACCTCTTGACAACCTGAGGTGATGGTGTTATTGCACGTTACTTGTTACAAAGCAACTTGGACTTACAATGTCCCAGCACACGTACAGGGTCGTCCACTCTTAGTGCCGTTGTCAGATGGGAAGAGGGAGTGGCAACCGTAGACGCTACGTCCCAGAGGTTACGTTTATTCATCAACCCAACATCATACGGTACATTGACCCCGGCATCCCCCCCCCCCCCTCCCTCTACCCGGGTTAACTGGGTGGGGGGGCTTTGGTTTGGCTCAACGGTCATTCCCTTCGATACGCGGCCACGCCGTGTTCGTACGACACTATACGTCAGATGAGCGAGCAGTCTGCACAAAATTAACATAGTTTTTTGCCGCAAAAATGTTCATTTGGCAATACTGAGCGCTCATTATGTCTAAGGCATAATTCTGCGATGAAATTTTTATGCGTAATGAATGCCAACATTTGTCGTTTGGGCCACTCCTCTTGCCCGTGGCGTTCATAAAAACCCTAATCTCTGCTCTTCTTTTTCTGTTAGACGCTCTTTAAACTGACTGCACGTATTTCGGGCAGAAAGCTGGGCTTGTTGGTTTAATTATTCTGATATATTTACAGCGCTATAAAATGGACACAGAACGTGAAGCGCTCAACCGTTTTTAGAGTTGCATGTTAGACCACTTGCGTAAGACACTAGAACGGGGAGCATTGTCAAAGTACTAATACTTCAGGATTCCATTCCCATTCATCACCGAGAAAGGGTTGGTGTGCCGAGATTGCGAATTTTTTCCACAACAACGCAACGAATGACTCTCATTGCGACTTGATTGTAGTATTAGTTAACGCACTTCTGTATAGTCATGTTTCTGCGTTGCATTTCAGGATTTACTTTAAGAAGAAGAGGAAGCCAGAGACATCAGAGGTGGTCATGGAGTCGTAAAATACGAAGTTTCCGAGGTTGAGAATGGTAACAGTGACTGGCCTAAAGAAGATACAAAAAGATAAAATGCAAATTCTCGTTTATTTTTTTTGTACTCTTTCCAATTTTTGGCTCTAGAATCCATCGACAAGCACTCGACCACGTATATCGTGCAAGTTTTTTTTAGTAGTTTTACTTGCACCGTCTGTCACATTATGAGGTACATCGAAGAATGATTCATCTGATGGCATTGCGTTATCAAAACCAAGTGTCTATAGGTCTGCAAGTGTGCAATAAAGTTCGTCATTTCGACACATGCGTCACGTATGCCAGTCATAAATTTTTCCTTAGTTTGCTACAGGATATATGGAGGCAGTAGCGCATCGAGGATCTCTGCCAGGGGGGATTGGGGGAGGGGGTGAATTTTTGTAGTGCGGGGGGGGGGGGGGGAATAAGGAAGCATTATGCATACAATGCAATTTCCTTGCTTTAGCCAGAGGAATCCAACAGCAACTAAAAGGCCTAATAATTATAATAATAATGACACTAAGGATGTTGACTATGTTTATTTCTGCAGCGTTTTACTCAAAGTAACCTAAGTGTGATTGAATAAATACAAGACAATGATAGAGTGTTTTTGTTGCTCAGCAAAATTCGACCTCAAGCCAACTCCTGAATTGTAATGACAATGTGAACAGAGCACAGAAGGTAGACGTTGGACTGGTGGGGCTGGACGCGTGGAGGTGGGGGGGGGGGGGGAGGGAGGGTTTAACTCGGCCACAGGGGTGGGGGGTTACAACCCCCGAAACACTGAGGCACGAAACATATCCTGGTGATATTAAATGGTTTTAATTTCATGACGTAAATAAAAGCTGTCAACACATCAGAAACGCGCCCGCACAAACGGAGCCATACGGAGACACTGTGCGGATACTCCTTGAAGCATTTTCCTCACTGCCCGCTAGGCGGCGCGACCGTCTATGTGCATTGCGAATCCTAAGTGGCATGTGTGGCGTCCCAACGAATTTCTTGTGGTAAAGCGGAGTCTGTCGTGCCACTGCGAGACCCTCCCACGACAACCCGCAGACCACGCTTTTCGACGGAAGTCGTTACTATGGTACAACAACCATGTACGTCGAAAAATTATCGCAATGCTGGTAGTGCCATTTTGTGACGCTCTCTTCAACCAAAATGCCCGCAGCCGTTTGTGTCATTGCTTTTGCAGCAAAAAAAAAAAAACCTAACATACGGCTATCATGACTATTGCTATACCGACGCCCTTGAACCAAGTCATAGGTAGCAATGTGTTCGTCGTAATAATAGTTCTGCGTGGTCTAGTTGACGAGAGTGTCACGTGGTTGCACCACCAGTGCTGCTGTGTACGTCTGTGTCTTCGGTGTACCGGTATTCATCAATTTGTAGCATGTTTCCCGCAGTACAAAGCTCATCTAACAAAATTGCAATGAAAGATACTGCAAATAAGTGAGGCTCCATGCGTCAGCCCGCACTATGACAGCCATTAAGGAAAGCCTGAGTTGCCTATACGAGCCCGACGTTACGCGAGATGAAGAACGCGCTTTGTATACTCTTGTAGAGCCATACTGTCGAATAAGCCGATACACTCATGCACCAAGAGTTTCGCAGGCTATGTAGTCGCCCACACTAGTCGACATTCACTCGCGTTCGTACTCGTTCTCACTCAACTCACGAACCATTCACTCGCGTTCATAGACACTTCAGCTCAGCATGTCAAACTTTACCAGTTCGGTTCAGGCTCAGCTCCGGAGCAAAAATATTCAGGTTTGAACTGGTTCGAACCGGTTCGTATGGGTTCAAAATGGATCGGAATCGGGGATAATTCCATGTTTTTAAAAAAATCTTTTGTCCAACCTCACTCGCTTCATGTTCTTCATGTTGCTCGACAATTTTCTTATTTATACTTTTCATCTAGTTATAATTCGGAAGTTGACTAATTACCTAATTACGCGGAATGGAAATAATAAGAATCTCCAAGCGACGGCAAACAACATTACCTTGGTTTTTTTCCGCGACGTAGCCTCTGCATATTTTTAAAGTTTGGCCCAAATTAAGTGAAACACCATGTATTTTATGGCAAAAACAACAGCTAGCGCTTTGGTTGTAAGGATGCTTGTTTGCAGATTAACAGCATCACATGCTTCAAAAAGGAGGTCCCAGCATTGCAAACAATACTCTTGCTTGCTATTTTGAGGCGTGAGCGAAGAACTCCGAGCATACATACTCATAATTCAGTTCTATACAGCGCCGTTGTATACATGCGCACTAAGCACGCGCTTGGAAGTTTAAAGAAATTAGGTGTCACACTCCTTGCACTGCCACTGTCAAGGTGGCAAATTCTTAGCAGAGGTTATTAAACGATTTTCAATTATCGAAATGTCCAAGACCTCGCAGCAGGGCTCCTAATATGCATTGTGACTGCCAGTCTGCATGTCGGCCGTGTAAGTAGTATTCGATATGTCATCTACTACAGCGTAACAGCGGTGTTCAGGATCTGAGTAAACTTTAGGGAAGCGCAAGACTACTTAGTGACGCAGTTAAGTACGGACAGAGATGGCGAGGTAGGGGGGCTGTACCAGCCGCCCGGAAATTTCAGGGAGGGGGGACGTGCCCGGTGTGACCCCCCCACCTACACCTGGCTACGCCACTGACGTTGCTACAGGATCCGAGTACTTGAGGCGCATTTCTTTGTCAAATTTTGGTGATCTCTAAGCCTAGGTGATGGATGGTGTTAAGGTGCATGTGTTCCATGATAGGTTAAATTTCACTGCATGTTGGAGAGTGGGAGCATAGCCTCCTATATACTTATACAGGAGGCTATGGCGGGAGGGTCCGATGAAAGGAATACAGCTAGGTTGCCGCAGATGAGGCAGCCGATTGAGCCAATTGGTCTGTCCAAGTGGTTGAAAGAATTCCGTCTATGCCCTTGTACTCAGTGCACCTCAACACTTTGATGTCGGGACTTGTAGAGTCTGTATATTTATTGACAGATTTGTAGCATTCTTGTAACTTGTGTGAGGTGCTTCACTGCAGTAAGGGATACCAATCAATTAATCAGTTTTATTCTCAAGTTTACATGCTGGATAGTCATTTTGGGCTAAAAGCTACATACGTAGCTTGACGTGATCTAAATCTTTGATCATAAGTGATCGAGAGCGATTTGCATTAATGTGATGTTGGATGCTTTCATCATGACCGCGATGACATCGTGTGAGGCTTGCAATTCAAGTACCATTGGGTTGGGCGTTTCTGCCTTGTAGGTGAATGAAAATGTACAAGCACAGTGAGATGGGAATATATATATATATATATATATATATATATATATATATATATATACATAGAGAGAGAGAATATTATCGGCGAAAATGTATACTAATTGTGGTTGATCGTCAACTTGCCCTTCTCTATCCGCATTGATACGCATTAAGTAGCTTTCTAGGAAGTGTAAGAGACGATGATTTAACATCTTCTCGAAGACTTAGCATAGATGGCTATAGTAAGGAGAGAGTCACTGCACTACTACGAGCGGTGACATCACTGTTTTAGGAAAACAAGTTCCCGCTTGATTTTCAAACATTCTCCTGAACTATCTTCGCGTTTCTTTTACAGTTACAATTATTTATTTCCTTAGCTAAATACCTGCACAGAACACCTTTTGATGTATGGGTAATAACGCGAGTTTCTCTACCTTTAAAACAAAGGTCTCAACTTAAGTTTTGTAGTAAAAACGAGGCAGTTGCTGATAATTGCATTGTATACGCATTCGATTTTGTTTCCTTGAAATTATTTTGATGCCATGACTTGGCAGTTAGCAAGAGACGGGAAATGTTTACAGACACTTACATGCGTGGAAATTAAGTACTTGGCTGAAAAAACAAGGTAATTTACAGTTCTCTATCATACCTTTAAGAGCCACATACATTGTAACTGAGTGTTTTCGATCACTTCTCAGTTGTATATAACAAGTACTCAGCCAGTAAAATTCCACACAAGGATGTTTATCTTGCATGTTACAGTCCATATTTTATTTTCGACAGAGCATTACAGCACTAATAGAATAAATTCTAAAATATAATGACACACATGTGTGAATTATTTAAAAAATATTCACAAGGAACAACAGTGAAAACTTGAAACTGGAATAACAACATCCACACAGGACTACGGAAGACAAAATACTGCATAGAAACAGGTTTTAGCTAAACATGCGAAACAAATGAATCACAATAGACAGGCATATATCAAGCTAGGCATACACCATATGTTTTGTTGTCTCAACTTTTCGCTCACTGCTTCGTTGTTGTTGTTTCGTGGTCTTTTGAATCACAAGTCCGTTCTTTTTTTTCCCCTCTAGTTGTTCAATATAATTTCTGTCACTGTACGCAAGATGTTCTTCATCCTCAGCGGCTAGACAAGTCCATCAACTGTCGCACACACCAGAGCCATTGCTGCAGTTCACTAGGTAATGTGCTAGCTTAAAAGACCTTCCCTTTTAGGTTGGAAGCACAGGAAACTGCAAAACATACTTTTCACCTGCGTAGCTTATTGAGCACTATTTATGCTTTAAGGCAGCATTGGTCATGGCTGGTTCAGAAGACGCTTCAGTTTACTGCAAGCCATCGTTTTTATCGCTCTACATTCAATATAAATGTGTTTTTCCAAAGCTTAATCTTGTCTACAAGCCATACAAGAAATATCTTTTGAAGGGAGAGGTAAATTTTAGCGCATGGAAGCTACGTCACTCAATACGATCGGACCAACATGACCTAGGATTAGCTGTCATACCTCTAAGCGCACCGGCAAACCCGTGCCTATCTACCGTTTACAATGCACTAAAAACAGTTAGTGTAAACATAAGTAAAAAATAATGCAGCCGAGTCAAATAGTTTGAATAGTGAAATATCTATGCCTTTCACGATACCTAGTGAAATATACAAGGTGTCCCAACCAGAATGAACCAAGATTTAAAAACATGCAAATGCCACGTAGCTGCACAGAACCAAGGTAATGTTGTTTGCCGTGGCTTGGAGATACTGGGATGATTTCTTGTATTCCGCCTAATTACATAATTGGTCTTAATTAATTAGCCTACTTCTCAAATATTGTAATTAGATAAAATGTGTCAATGAGAAAATTGTAGAGCAACATGAAAAGCACTATTATGCAGCATGTCTTGAGCAACGGAAAGCTGTATCGGGAGTTTTTCGTGTTGGTCTACAATTTTCTGATTGACACATTCATCTAAATTATAATATTTGAGAAGTTGATTAAATAATTAGGACCAAATATGTAATTAGGCGGAATGCAAGAAATAATCCGGGTATGTCCAAGCGACGGCAAACAACGCTACCTTGGTTCTGTCCAGCTACGTGGCATTTCCATATTTTTTAATATTGGTGCATGATAGTTGGGACACCCTGTATATAGCGTATAGATGTATCAACGCCGCCAACGCACTAAGAAGTGTCCATATCTTGGGTATCCTGGAAATTGGCAGCAGCATCCAAAGGAGCGCACTGAGCTTCGCAGGGCTCCTTGCCGGGCTCCATCGTCCTCGGACGCTTGACTGCTAGAGGTGGTCGCAGCTCACCGTTAGCGGGCGCGGGGTCGCTCAATCCCTCCCCCGTTGAATTGAGGACGGCGACGTGGGCGAGAAACGCTGCAAGAAAAAGCATGAAAAAAAATTTAGATATAGGAGATGAGACGAGAACGGGAAAGAATGAAAAATGTTTGCCCGAAACGACGCTCTTCAAGCTGTTGTATTAATAATCAGTCATTAATATTAATGTATTAACAAAAAGTCGCAGTTTCGCCTGAAGACGAAGCTCGATTTCGATAGCAAATTAGTAGACAGCCTTACGAAGCAAGGACAGTAATTTTATCAGCCGCATAAAGTCGTAAACATTCGCTTTCCAACTAAATTAAAAAGCATGGTGTCACGCGTGCACAGGTAAACATGAACACATCTCGCTCGATGACCGTGGGACTCGCTCCCTAAAAGCTGGAATGAGAAATCGTGGCAACAGCAAGTGAGCTAATTGACCTTCGTGCTGCCTCTTGCTTCAACGCGAGCGAAACGTCGAAAGCACAGCGCATACGAAGCAACCGGCACTCGGCGAATGCACTTTCTGCAGATCACTTTCAAGACCAGGCGCCGGCGCCGTAAGCAGCAGCCGCCAGAGTAGACCCCCCCCCCCCCCCCCCCCTTGCCTCGCGCGCAAAAGAAGACGACGCGCCTCCTCCCTCGTGCGCGCGAGATTGAGCAGCGATCGTCAGCTGACCCTGGCAAGCTTTCACTCGCACATACAGCGCACGGCGACGATGTTATCGTGTTTAGACCACATACGGAACATCACGTCGACTACGGCGGCAGAAATGCGCTTGGAGTGTCCATATAATTGCTGTCGCAATAAACAGGGCGTAGACGGCACAGGTAGCACTGCTGGTGACGTTATCTGACGCTGCTTGCTCTTAGCGCAGAAATAGAAACATCTTAAAATAAAAAAAAATTGGATGCATACTGTTTGGCTCGCCTATCAAATAAGTCCTATATAAGTACACGTATGTTCCAGAATGTCATATGGAAATATTGCAAATGACTGTTATGGATCATATCGTTTTATTTTTATGTCAGCTTAAAGGTGTCTTAGACAAAAGCCAACCGTATACCGAGGTCGTTTAAACCACGCTATCCGCCAGGAGCGCGCATGGTCTCCTTCCAGTCACGCTGCATATGCTCGGGGCATTCAAAGGGAAGTCATGTGCACACCAGTCCGTATTGTCGGTTGCTATTAGCCAATTTAGCTTGTCCGTGAATGCATTACCTTTTACGGGATATGGGTTACCCGAACAATGAGCGGCAACAGCAACGCCGGCAGCGCCATCGTGTGACGCCATGTGCAACTTACAACGCGTATTAAAAAATTTTATGTTGCGTGAGTGCTCATCTCGAAGGAAACTGTGAGGACACTGCGGAAGCTTTACGCTAGCAACCGAGTCAAACATCGTTGGTCAGTGCTGCAATAGCGATGTATCCTCCATTGCAGTTTGTCACGGTTCCCTTATAGAATGGCATACAGGGTGTTTTATTTTAGCTGCACGAAATTTTTAAAAATTGCCTGTGGCAGATAGCACAATTCTAATCCTTGATCTAATGTACCCGATGAGGTGGCCATTAGCTCCACGAGAACTCGAAATGCCTAATGTATAAACCGATAAAAAATAAAAATTGCTTGAAAACTCTAGTTCCGTTAATTTTGCGGTAATACATTTTCATTGAACGAGAAAATAGAGGTCAAATGGCCCGTTAATAAATTTTGCGCCAGAACCTTAGCGGCCCGAACTATTTTTTCCTATTTCCACCGCGTTGGCTCGGTAAATGTTCCCGAAACTTGCTATGTTGAAACCTT
The DNA here is from genome assembly GCF_013339745.2 of Dermacentor silvarum. NCBI lineage: Eukaryota > Metazoa > Arthropoda > Arachnida > Ixodida > Ixodidae > Dermacentor > Dermacentor silvarum. The sequence goes on from NC_051156.1 coordinate 158,223,612, forward strand.
GGCTTCTTTAGAACATACTGTAGTTCATTTCTACCGATAAACAATTAAATATGCCCTAGCAGACACCGTCAAAGTATATGACGTCGCGTAGAGTTGGTGCGAGTAAGTACTTCAACGCGGCGTCATTAGCCGCCTTTAATTTTTTGCGCCTTCTAAGGTTAACCGCGCCTCTTTGCGGGGCTTTAAGAGGGGGCTTTGGTAATTGTAGAGTGGTAATTTACCAGCACAGGTGAAATAATTTTTATCGTTATTGTCTCTTCAACTCTTATGTTTAAGTGAAGTGTATCAATAATAAGGAAAAGTGGGAAATGATGCTGGACGCAACGGCAGCTATCCCCGCAGGTGGGCGCGGTTCTTTGCAGGTTGTTCTACCTGACACACGTCCTCGCCCATTCGATGTTTAAGGAAATCGCCGTGAACAGTCGGATCACCGGATCTCTAGACCGGCCAATTTCTCAAAATAAAGCATTCATTTGGCACGGCCTACCATGACAACTGGCAGCTTTTCTGTTCAGACCCGCAAAATCACAAAAATAAAGCTTTCCCGCGAAATAAGTTCTACGCAACTACGTTGTTCCGTTACCTTTCGTCTTAAGTATGCATTCCTAAACTCACTCATCTGTCCACTTGATCTCACTCTGAGCCAAGCATGATGTGAGTGAGCCAGATTGAGCATTAGGGGCATAATTCTGAGTCTCCGTGACCAAAGGCGAGACGACAGGAACGTCAGTTCAAGTCAATTTGATACACTTGAATAGCCACGCTTGCGAAAAAGAAGAAGCGTACTTAGAAGAACTGTTCGAAAAAATACAAACAAGAAAATTATACCATAAAGTGGTGCGAAACCAAGAACCCACTTACGCGATATAAGTTTACTGAGAGGATTTATATAAAATGTATACCCCTTTCAAATATGTGTGCTGTCATTGTTGAAAATTATTTATTCATGGCCCACGAACAATACAGCATTATGTAGAAGTCGAGATGTCAACAAAATGCATCATGATTTAACTAATTAAGGAAGGTTTGAGGAATTACGAACGAATTTCTTTGCGATAATCCATTCGTCTGTCATTATAGGACTGCCCGACAAAGCGCTTGCGATTCCAATTTAGGGAGACCCTCCAAACTGGCCAATTCTGTGGAGGTGTGTGAGTCGAACCGGGCAGCTCGCACACAGGGGGAAAATTTGATTGCCCCACTGGAAGACTAATCGGAGCTTGTGTCATTCCGGGTAAGTTTAAGTAGGTCTGAAACACGTGTGATTCGAGCTCCAGTTGAGTCTGCAAAACTACGTGCGCGGTTTTGATCCCGCGACATCGTGCTTAATTAGCAGCCCAACACCACAGCCACTAAGCAGCCACGGCGGGTAAGATGTGTACATATGTATGCATCATTTCCTTTCATAGGCATGCCGCCAGGCAAACCTCTCAAAGATTTATTAAAGAACCTTTCTCACTTTCTCGATACATGTATACAGCCTCTAACAATGCAATATTTTACATAATCATCATCTCTAACAATGCATTGTCATGAACATTTCTTCACAACCTGTGGTGTGTGGCTCGGAAAATTGCCACGGTTCGCGAATACCCTTCGACTACCAAACAACAAAACTTCGCATTACGGAGCACTCAACTGGACTTGTGGCGGCAATTCCTAAAAAAAAAAAAAATACTGCCATGCCTTGGTACGCCCATATAGAACGTAATCACGATGCTAGATACATTTAGCCACCAACGACGTGCATGGCAAGTTTATACACTAATACTTGCACCACAATTTTATGCAGATCATGGAGCCACGGTGATGCACAGATGGCCTGTAATAACACTCTAACCGAACCGAATGTTGCAATGAATACATCGGGGGGCACGCTGTACAAAAAAAAAAGAATAGAAATGGAAAGTATACGGCGCCAATAACTTTTGAATATTTGTGGCAGCCAACTAATGGCTAAATATTCACGCGACATGCCATGGCGCCACGCGCATGACTTGCTGCATTTGATACGTAGCTCAGTCCATGTTTTCGTCTGTTTCACGTTACTTCGTGCATGCACATTTGCTGCCGCAATATAACAACCTCTGCATCTGTAAAATTTGCTTTCCTTTGAATGCGTCGTGCTGTCTGTGCACGTGTTCAGAATCACCGCATTCCTTTCTCTTCCCCCAGCGTGATCCAACCTGATCTCTTGACTGGTTAACAATCCGGCATTCTTTTTTTTTTTTTTTGGTCGCTCACCATGCTTTTTACTTTTTCAATAGTGCACCCCCTCCCCCAACCCTCTTCCCCGCTCTCTCCACGATTTGACAAGGCGACAAAAAAAATCACAAGTGCTCTTGCACAACACAGCTGCAACTTACAGATATTCCGTGGCCCCGAAGCAAGCGCCGTCAAGGGCAAGACGTGCCTAATGTTACTTGAAAAAAAAAAAAAGTTTCTGACACCAAACCCCCCACCGAGCAATAAAGCTTCTTTTTGTCTCCCTACTCTGCCGATGAATCTGAAGAAAGCGTGATGGACGGCGAGATGTGCTCGTGACAGATATCAGCGCACGGGGTTCCTGAGAAGCTGGCGATGATCGAGGCAAGTTGTGTGCCCATTTCAGACGCGCCTCTGTACCGGTCACTAAAGAGACTAAGGGACCCTGCGAATTTCTGGAATCTCGTTCCATCCACAATTCACCGTCGGCACAATAGCCTATCCTGACCACTAGCCGACATGCACTTATGAAGCATCCTACCCATGTCTGGAGTAAATCGCGCTAAGAAGCGCTATTGTACATTCTGCGAATGTGCCAAGCAGCACGTCCTTGCTTTCCTTATCTTAATTCTGCACCCCGCTGGTTGTCAGCCATTGCCAGTACGTACAAGCAGAATTCTCTCCTTTTGCCTTTTCAAGGATAAATTTGCCGCGCTCACGCATACAGAGAAGCAAGCGCACACGGTGGCAGCCTGTCTGGAAAACTTGGCGATATCTTCCGCAGCCCTTGTAGCTATTTCCTCTTCTCTGAATCATTTCTCGAACTACCCTTCCTAGCGCATTAACGCCGTTTGCATGGATGCGAGGCTCTGACGGTTGCAATAAATTAAACGCAGCGAGCTTTTAATTTGCAAACAGCTAGACGTCACGGAAACACCGAGGCCATCGTGCACGTTGCACCGGCCCGCTTTCTCCACGTGGACAAGCACTGCTCGGGCGGATGAGTGTAACAAATACAATTTACGTGTTGCTAGCTTATCGCTTATCTAATGCCAGTGATATGAGCATCGTTAAGCGCCATACATTACAGATTGAAATACAAGGTGTTTATGCGGATAGGTTGCGTGCGGGACACAATAATTAGCACTAGAAAACTGTTGAGCTATGGCATCATACAATCGTTGTAGCACCACACGCATATAATGCTCAGACACCCGTTTCTGTAGGTTAATAGCGCAGAACGACTAACGCGGAGAGAAAGGGCGCCACATAACTAACTAAAATCACACAGAGACAATGACGAAGCTCTGCACCCTTATCAAGAGGCAATGCATGACTCACCTTCGCGTACTGCCGAAGGAAGCTCAACCGTATCCTTAGGGCTTCTTAGCTGGTCCGCCGAATCCGGCACTGCACCAGTTTGGTAAGTAGAACCAGTTGCGTCTGTTCGTGAGCTGTTCCCGGACACGCGACGCGGACTTTCCTGCGGCCACACATCCTCGACCGCGGCGTCCACGAGGTTCAGCGCTGGCAGAATAAATTTGTCTCTCTCTCCGGGTTCTTCGTCAACTCTGGCCCTTCGCGTCCTGGGAACGGCATCTCGCGCCTTGCGAGCCATGGCAGTCACAAGAAAGCGACGTCGTAGGTCCTGACTGTCCTTGTCGTGCTTGCCGAGTTTCCCGACCGAAGCAGAAAAAATTTTCTCGGCCATGATGCAGTTGCGTTCCTGGTGACGGATACGACAAGACTGACACGGAAGGAATTGACGCCACGCGCACCGCACTGCGAATCGGCATTCCAGAAAAGAGTCGCACCTACTGAGTGCATTGCAGCGAGAGGAATGGGTCAGGTCGGTGAATCAGGGTGAAGGACCTGCAGAAAGAGATGTCCATTGTCCGCCTATAATCCCCCTGCACTTGAGCCCCTCTCAATATTCTGAAGCTTCACCCAAGTGTCAATGGCGCACAATGGACGTCGTTATTGCTGCTCACACGACGCAGCCGGTTTCCCCGATGACACATGCACTAGCCTTCGCTGCATTCCACGGAGTTGGCGAGAATCTCGTCGAACACTTCGGGAAAGCTTAAAAACGTTGGGACGGTGCATGCCTTTGAGATAAGACAAAAAAAAAAGGTGGGGGGGGGGGAGAAGGAAAGGAAAGGGTGGGCAGCATTCCTGTGCAGCTGGGAAGGCACCCAATGCAGTGGAGCAAAAAGCTACGTGTTTGGTAGACCAGCCTTGAAGAACGAGTGGCGTCTTTATCTCAGCTATCACGCGCAACTTAACCCTACGCACTCAACACTGCAAGCTTGAATTTAAGGCAGAAAGGTTCTCAGCCAGGCTTGTTGGGGTGACGACATAATAGTACTTTTTAATTTTCTGAAAAACATGGTACCATCGAGCTCAATATGAGCTGCAACATGCGAGCCGTTACTGTAGTGACACCCACCCAGAAACAAGTGGAGAGGGCGTCACCATTCGAGCAATGCTCATACCCCCTGCTATCTGTCGTCGGGTTTCTTCGCGGAGCGATCATACAATGGCCCACCGCGCTGCTATCGCCCCATCGCGGTTATAAGAATAACAATAATAGCAAAAAAGAACAAGAAAAAATGGAAGAATGGTTAGAGAGTGCTCCGGCATGGCAACGTGCGGAATGACGAAGCACGCTGCAGGCTAAGGGCTAAGGCCTTACGGGCTGCTATCGTATTATCGCTCCGCGTAGACAGCAGACAGCGCAAAGCACGTAGTTGTGCGCATTACTCGAATGGCGAAACTCTCTCCACTTTTTTATCGATAGCGTAGCTACGGCCACGGCTCGCGTGTTGCAGCACATATTGAGCGCGATAGTACGTTCATCTGGGCCGGCGTTTTGTAGCGATGCGTTATGCTTTATTCTATGCTAGTCTTATCATACACCGCTCTTCTCTGGCTGATCCCGTTGATAACGTGAGCGGTCCGTCGCTCTGACCATTGACCAAGGGCGAAAAGGCATTAGCATCGGAAAGGCATCGTTACAAAATACCGGCCCTCACCTGCGAAAGCCACAGTGGGCTTGACTGGCACAACAAGACCATACATGTGTTGTCGTTTGTTAGACCCGTGTTTGAGCTGTTTGCATTATGAATGGGAAGAACGGCAGACAACGGGCGAGTGATTTCCTTAACGAGATGAGCAGTCGGTTTCGTTGAACAGAGGTGGCAGAAAAATGTGCTCCGCGAGCAGCCGGTAACAGCGCCCGTGGCACAGTAACACGAGGGTGGCAACCTTTCACATACCAAGATGTCTCTAAGTGCTCTTCGCCCGTCGCTCCGGGGTGGCGTGCGATGGGGATATCGAGGCATGCCATTGCATACAGCGGAGCACGGGGGCATGACAATCTTAAAGCTGCTGTTTTGCACGCCACATCGTAAGGGGGGGTTACAGCATGTGTAATGTACATTGCAGGAGGTCCTTCGAAGAACTTCGGGGGTGTCGCAACAATGTATTTTGGCTGGCTGTAACGACGCGTCAGCCCCCCGCAAAAGCATTGCACAAGCGTTGAGGCTTACTTTCCTTTGTACTCAGGCGCGACAGCCCAGAGGGGAGATAGAATGGTGGACAGCGAATGTGTAAGGCCAACGCCGTGGCGAAACGGGTGAATAACGACCTTTCGCTCGTGGCAGCATGTATACATGGGATGATCGCTGGAGAAGGGAAAGGTGCGGTCAGAAGCCATGCTTCGTTTAGGGTCTCTTCAATAAAATAAACGCTAACACTTGCAATGTGACAGTTGCGGACGAACTGTAAAAACTATAATAATAATAATAATTCAGGGTATGGTACGGCACGTCCTTGCTGTTTATGAGGACGGGGAGGAAAAACTTTATTTTCGTCAGATGTTAGAGTTCTTTGAATTACTTGAAAATAAACACCGTATGCGTTCGTCCATGCCGACAACTGACGCAGGGCGGTGCAGACGCTAAGCCGCATTAAAGCACCGCGACGTCAAAACGACAATACGCAAGTCGTAGTCCAGCATCACCAAAACTTCAACCACCAACCTACGGTGTATAAGGCTGTGCCAGCCGTGCTGCGTGACGAAAGCCCGGGTGGCCAGTTGGCGCTTGTCCGTCGGGCACGAAACGCGGCAGCCGCTATTTCTCATAAGCCTTCAACAAAGTGATTTCTCTATGTCACCCGCCATGCAATGCGCCGTGTGAGGCAATGACAGTGCTAACGTTCTCGAAGGTTACGGACAATCGCGCACAACAACGCCTCGAACAAACACGTCACACTATGCGCTTTTTGTGTACTGCCTTGACAAACGCAAGTGGCGCACGCAAGGTAACATTTAACACCACATCATCGGCTACGTATGCCATCGAAATCACCGCGAAATGCCGTCGCGATGAACACAAACAGCACAGAAGGCTTCCCTTACATCGATTCCCACAGTGCGTGGCGATCTGATTTTTTTTTTTTTTTTTTTTACTTTTTGGCTTGCCGCACATGCAGGGAAAGGGTCCAAATGTAATAAGCAGGGGCAGAATTCACAAAGCTTTTCGTTAATTCGTAAGTGCTGCTGCTTGCCATTGGTCATCCGCTCTGGCTAATGATATATCCAACACCACCATTGGCTTATACTTATGCATGCTTCTACGCACAGTTTTAGCGTAAAACTAATTTAATCTGTTTTCATTCCAACCTCTTGACAAATTTACGTGCCGGCGACGCAAGCATCGCGCGGTGACCCGCAGCGTTGTTTGAACCGCCCAATCAAACGCTCTCGATTATAGGAGCTCACATTTGCTTGCCTTTAAAGCAAATAGCATTGGTTACCCTAACAGGGTCTTTTTCTTGTATAATTGCCTGAAAAGTAGCGAGGAGCATGCAGAAGTGGGGATGGGTTCTAGGGGGCTGAGCTAGGCAGTGAAAGTCTATAGGTAACCGGATGAGCGTAGTGCCGCCGTTTGCGATTGGTCTCGTTATTCCCGTCTTGAAAGAGAATTTCCGGGACGCTAACAGAAACGTGGGTATACAAGGGCAGACAAGACATCCTTTCCGAAAAAGACAATAGGTGTTGAACATGCAAGCGCCGTCTCACTATTCAATCCCCCGCTAGCTTTCCTACTCCGGGCAGTGAAGGCGAAGAACCGCCAGTCGCGATGGGGCCGGTCAAAGTGCACTTCCGCTGAAAACTTGCCGTACCAGACGCCAAAATTTGTAGCATTGTGGATTGCTTCGGCTCGGCTTTAATTACATATTATACATGTAAACATGGTTTGCTTCGGGTCAACAGATATACCTTTGGCGCGTAAATTAACTATCTTTCATGAACCGGTATTTATTTTATTTGTCACTTAATGGTCAGCTTTATATCTTAGGAATTGAAAACGCCACATGAATAACCGCAGAAGTACCCAAGCGCCAGGGGTCCCCAGCGTTAGGGTACCCTAATCTAAATTTCTCTAAAGAGGTTCATTGAAGAGTACCGCGTACCCACTGTCACGTACTCAGTGACCCAAGTTGGGCCAATGGTTAGTTTCGAACTGCAGCTCCCTCAGCGGAGCAGCCCGATCACCCATTAGAACACGGATTACCCAGCGACTCTAGTTGGCGGGTAAACGGTTGGAGAAATAGACTAGAAACATTCCGGAAAGGGCGTGACGCATATTAAGATTGCTAATCGCAATAAAACCTCCGAGCCCCGACGTTGCGACGAACACTGGAGCACCGCTCAAAGCCAGAATATAGTCTGTGCCGCGAACGACTTTGTAATTTCAAACAATGCCATCTCAAGATTGAAAGCAAAGGGAAACCGCGTAACGGCAGTGAAGCCACTGGCGTCGCAGCCTTGCCACTGTTCAATTATGTTATCAGAAAGGTGCGTATGTATTGAACAAAATATTTAATGAAGCACACTATATCAGGCACTCCGCCCGGCAAGTTTTGAGTACAGCCCCAACTGCATGTGGCAACCAGCGCACCACACGTATATTTGTAGGTTCTGACTATGCGGGCTTACAGGGTGGTGGGTAGATAACTGGCTCCACAATTTCGGCCACTACTTTCATTGTATTCCGCCGCGGCCTGTCGGAAAATGACGCGCAGATCATACCTTACGGGAAGCCAGATTGACACATGCACATTGCACTTGCTTCATTGAATGCGCCTGCACGATCGCGGTAATGAAATTATACTCTAACCTATATACCAAATAATTATGTCATTAACATGCGCCATTAAACACAACACATTAACATCTAATTACTTGAATACATTGAGCACACGAATATCTGGGCACGATGGAGAAAGGTTTCATTTTTACAAAGACTTGAAAGCATTTAAAACAAAAGAATCGTTTTTTGCAATTGTTCTTCACCATTTACAGGCCGATTTCCCTAATGTATACGTCCAGCATCAGGTCCAGCTGACATTTTAGCTTAGGAACAATTTTAAACTCTTTGTGGATACGGGCCCAAATTTTGCATGGCATTAGATAGTTTTAGTTTAGCGTGTTTACCGTAATAGAGAGCTTTACGTAAAACATGGTGGCGGTCCCGGCCGCTCGCTTCGAACTGAATTTGGTGTTGTTTTTGTAGAATTCGCTTCGTTCGTCCCAAATGACTGTGCAAACGGCTTTCGCTTAGTCTCAGGCCGCTTCGACGACACAGAATTATGGATGGCCTTGAGGAATTTTCGAGATCGCTTCTCGTTTCGGACGTGCCTAAACCTAACAAGAGAAATGATGATGATGATGATGATGATTTATTGGCGTCCCCTTTGAAACGGGGCGGCGACAAATAGTCACCTAGCCTGCTTGATTTATTCAGGTATACTATACATGTTCTTTATCTAGCATTTTTGTATACCTCTCATTATTATTTTTCTTTTTCAAAAATTTACCTTGTGTTGCTGCCTATGATTTTAAGAGATCAGGTCGTATCCATCTTTTCCCTGCTTTTTTTCCACCAGTACTCCAATGATGATGATGATGATTTATTGGCATCCCCTTTGAAACGGGGTGGCGACAAGTAGTCACCTAGCCTGCTTGATTTAATCAGGTATACTACACATGTTCTTTATCTAGCATTTTTGTATACCTTTTTCAAAAATTTAGCTTGTACCGCTGCCTACGATTTTAAGAGATCAGGTTGTATCCATCTTTTCCCTGCTTTTTTTCCACCAGTACACTAATCGTCTCTTGCTGATATCTACTGCTGATCTGTTTAGGTTTCCTTCCACTTTAAACCCAAGCGCTTCTGGGAGTTGCACGTTACCTACGGTTCTCGCTGGGTAGATCCCGTCGCATTCCATTAGGATGTGCTGAGTGGTCTCTGGATCTTTACTGCAGCATACACATGTCTCATCTAGTTCCGAATATTTGTTCCGATATGTTTTCGTCCTTAGGCAACCGGCTCGAGCCTCAAATAGCAAGGCACTGCCCTTTGTGTTATCGTACAGATTTTCCCTTCTAATTTCTTTCTTCTCATTCTTGTAAATCTCCATTGTCCTTTTCGTTTCCATTCTTTGCATCCAATTCACGGTCTCTATTTCTCTCACTTTCTTTCTGATGACCCCTGGTTGTCTATTTACAGTTTCGATTATCCTGTACTTGGTTGCCAACTTCCTTGACCTCTTCCTCCAATCTGTGTCCACGCTTTTCATGTAGAGATACTTCTGCACTTTAGCCGCCCATTTATTTTCATCCATGTTCCTGAGCCTTTCTTCAAAACTAATTTTGCTTTGTGACTCTCTGACTTCAAAGGAGGCCCAACCCATGTCTCCATGCACTGCCTCATTTGTCGTATTACTGTGTGCTCCCAAAGCCAACCAGCCTACTGTTCTTTGGTTAACTTCCAAACCCGCCAATATATCCGATTTTAAGCATATAATGGCATTTGCGAATGTTAGCGCTGGCACCATTACTCCTTTCCAGATTCCACGCACCACCTCATACTTATTGTGGCCCCACAGTGCTCTGTGTTTCATTAATGCTGCATTCCGCTTCCCCTTTATTTTCAGATTATCTTGGTGGTTGCTTGAGTAATTCTTTCCTTCGTTTATGTGTACGCCGAGGTACTTATATTGCTTCACTATGGGTATTACTTGCTGTTGAATTGACACCACGAAGTTACTCGTGTGTTCATTAAAGATCATAATCCCTGATTTCTCTGTGCTAAACTTAAGGCCTAGATTTGTCGCTGCGTTCCCACAGATATTCGCAAGTATCTGTAAATCTTTTTTATTGTCCGCTAGTAGCACAATGTCGTCTGCGTACATCAATCCAGGGACCTTCTGTTGCACCATTTGTCCATTACGCATGTAGGATAAATCAAAACCTAATTCGCTGTTTTCCAGTCGTCTTTCTATGCCCTTGACGTAAAGCGTGAACAACAATGGTGACAGAGGGCATCCTTGCTTCAATCCTTGGTGAATTCCCACCATTTCATTTCCTTTTCGGCCTTCCCATGCCACTTGTACTTGGTTGTCTCGATATATCTCCCTCAGCAGCTCCACGAAATCGTCATCTATGCCTTCGTATTGAAGAATATCCCACAACAATTCCCTGTCTACGTTGTCATAAGCTCCTTTAATATCTAGAAATGCTATCCATAAAGGTGTTTTCTGAGCTACTGAAATCTCTATGCACTGAGTTAGTACAAACATATTGTCTTCTAAGCGTCTGCCTGGCCTGAACCCATTCTGTACTTCCCCCAATACACCGTTTTCCTCCACCCACTTCGACAGTTCTAATTTTATGGCTTCCTTCAGTTGATCCGAGATACGATCCGAGATCCAATCTCCGAGATACGAGCGCCACCTATCGGTGAAGTCGGGAGATAGACGCGAGGATGGCATATGGCCTCTGAGATCGGAAAATTTCGGAGGCTACGGTAGAGAGCTTGTACTAGCTGCTTGTCTGTGTCGCTGCAGATCGGCGGACATGGCAAGCAAAAATACATCGCGCTCCTTGCTTCCATTGCGCTGCCTCTCGCGCTTTCCGGACGCGCACAAAGATAGAATTGCTTAGGTGCCCTACGTATGCGAATTCAAAGCGTAATGGAATAGCGTCCCGCATGTAAACTACGCTATCACGCTATAATAAAACTCTCTCTCTCTGCAAAGTTCGTTTGCGGAACGGTAACGATATTTCCCTTAACCCCGCTATTAGGCTAATGTTAAACTTAAACTGTCTATTGACCCAGGTACGTTACGCAATGCAAAAAAAAAAAAAAAAAGTAAGGCGTGCAGACACGGACACAAGAGAAGAGAAATGGACAACACAAACGCCGACTATCAACTGAAGGAAGCACTCAGGCGAAAAAAAAAAAGAAGAAGAAGATACAAAGCACAGTACTTTACGTACTTGCATCCCGGTCTGAGGCCATGGCCTGCTCTGCATTCGTTTTACATTCGCTGTCCCTCCTGACAGTGTTGCCAGCCGTCACGCACTCGGCCAGCAGAGACGCCGAGGAGGAGGGGCTTGAAGGCTTCCTCGATTTCACCCATCTTCCTATGCGTGTTTCATAATACTAATGTCGCCTATTTTCTTAAGTTTGATCGATTAGAGAACAATAATAAAATAATTTGCCGCAATTACGATACTCCCTAACGCGAAATGTGAGTGCCGCTGCGTAACCGTTTTCATTCCGCGGTATATTGAGGGAAATAACTTTATACCGACATCATCGCACCGACTGGCAGTGGGCCAGTGCGGTCAGCGCCTTCGCAGAGGGATGGGCAGTATGGGAATGCTGGCATGCATGATGAGCGACATCGGAGCCGAGAGACACCCACGCTCAACCCATGCAGTAACATGCGCCTAAGAGCGGTGCTCTTAAAACCATACTTGGAAACCTTTTGTGCACGCAGTAATTGAACAACAGTAAAGATCCTAGAAAGCAAAATTTATTTTAAATCGTTTCCATAACGCGCCAACAACGATTTCTTCAATGCCCCAGGCACTGCGCCTACTAATATATTTTTTAAAATTACATTATAATGATTTAATAATGCAACATAAGAAACCGCAATTACGGATCAGAACATTTTAACAATTGCAGATGCTTTTCGTCGTCATCTATTCGACTTGCCTATCTCTACTGCTCGACGACGAATGGCTATTACGGGTGTGGCGGCGCCTTTTCTTGCCACCCTTGGCGCTTGTGTTCCCAGTACACTTGGGTGCCTCACTGGCATCGAGGCACCCTACAGTAGACTTGCGTCTCTTGGAGCGGCTGTGTCGGCTCTTGCTTCGTCCCCTTCCGTGGCTGCTATCCGATTCGGTGGTGGACTTTCCTCGGCGGCTGCCTTTGCGCTTGTGGCCACCGCGGCCGCTGTGGGACGAGTGCCCAGATCTGCCCCGGCTACTTCTCCTCTTGGCATTGTGACTGCTGCTGCCACGGGAGTTTTTTCGCGAGCAGTGTCCATGCGTGGCAGCCTTGGCAGCGGCAGAGGTGGCATCGCTCGGGGAGGAGCTCCATGATGGCGTCTTCCCAGGTAGCACAAACCCATCTAGAAGACGTCTACATTTGGGCTTGTTCAAGCCAAGAGGTTGTCTACTATCCGGCTTCTACAAGCCGAGTAGTAGCCTTAGAACTCCACAAGCACTCCTGAAGCCAAGCTAATGCTCCCTCCGTATTCGTCTTGGGGAAGTCTTGGCAAGCTGTTCGTTAGACTATCTGTAGAACTTTCGTATAAAGGTTTATTTTGCTTGCTGGAGAAATTATGCAATCCACCTTGCAAAAAAAAGGTTAAATAATGCATATGTTAACCATGCACAAATGCAGATCGCTGGTCCTGATATGCTTTTCTTCTAACCAGTCTTGTGATTCAGGATTTCTAACCAATGTAGATATATTGAATGTGACTGGCTTTAACTTCAAAACTAAAACACACCAAAGCTACTAAGCTGAAAAAGTTCAGTATAATGGTCTAAATGCATGCTTTTGCAAAGGCATAAATATTAAAAGGAGCCACATAGATTTCACAGTTTGTAATAAAATCTGTGAAGGTATAATGTTGAGAGGCCGTGTGCGACATGCAATTTCTACAGTGCTGTTCACTTGCAAAGTGTATGAATGTTCTTGCGAGTCTATTCACTTCGGAAGAATGTTATTTCAGTGCATAAATGACATTGTTGGCATATGTATGTATACATGTTTGCATGTCACAGATGGGCTCTCACTATACCTTGACAGATTTCATTACCAAACTATGGAATCTATGCAGCCTTTAATATTTATGCCTTTGGAAAAGCATGCATTTAGCACATAATACTGAAATTTTTTCAGCTTAGTAGCTTTGCGTATTTTTATTTTGAAGTTAAAGCCAGTCGCATTCAATATATGTACATTTCCTAGAAATCCTGAATCGCACCACTGGTTCCAAGAAAACAATAGCAGTACCAGTGATCTGCATTAGCGCACAATTAATTTGGGTATACTGCTAACACAAGCAAAATTCATGCAGCACACAAGGGTGTTGAATGAGGCACATTGAAAAGACATCTTGTAAAATGCCTCTTCTGTAGCCAGCATTTCATAACAATGTTAAAGAGGCAGCAAAATTAGCAAAAAACAAAATTTTATTCTTGCAAATTATGTACATGTGCTTGTCCTGCTTTGATTCTGACTAAATATATACATAGGAAATGAATGGCATGTAATGCCGTGCACTGATTGACTAGACTGCATATATTATGGATTGCATGTCTAGAAAAACTGAACCCATATCTTATAAAGAACTAAGGAGGAAGAAAGGCATGTCAGCTGGCGGCAGGCCCAGTATCCTTTGATGCATCTGCGCCAGTCGAAAAAAGGGAAAAAAGACCAGACTCACTTATAGTAAGGCCAGTAAAAGCCAAATGCTTAGCATAAACATGACTAAGAAATAATCTCTACATATTAGAAAAATTAGCGAATACACTTTGTTTTCTCTCGGTGACTACTGTTAAGGGCATGTAATGCACACACCACTTTCAAACATTATAGAACTGATGCACTCATGATGCATAGTTACACTTGTTTTAAGCCTGGCCTTTCAGTGGCTGTCCCCACAAGACTGAACAATGGCATAAAAGAAACAAATACAACACATAAAAAACTGCTTAAAATCTGCAGGCATAAGCATAGTGCCAGAAGACAGGTATAATTCATTCTATAATTTAAAATGCCTTTTCATGTTCACCTAAAGCATCTCCCATGTCCTTTTCCTGCCTGGAAGTAAATATTTATATCTTTTTTATTTGCACTGCTTCATGTAAGCAAGTGGCCCTGAACGCCAACTCTACTTGGGGTTCCCAGAATGTATTGTCTAAAGTAAAATTCTTCAGAATGTATACAAGTTTCCCTATGGCCACACTAAAGCATGATGTCACAACATCATGCATAGATGGTCATTGGAAGTTATCTGGCGATTGAGAACAGACTGATATAAGTAGAGTTTAGAACGCCAAGACAAAATGTTAATCCCATACCATGCACTTCTGATCTAGAACCAACAGTCGATTTTAATGAGATGTAAACATGCTACATGATGCTGACTCAGTTAAAAACGTAAGTATATCTTAAATTTCTATATGAAATTACCTGAACACTAAGCTTAACGTAACGTGCTGGCTTTTTATCCGCTCGCAAACTGCAATTCTTCAACCAGGCAGTTGCTGCTTGGCGAATGGCATCGGTCATCACATTTTCCCACGTGGTATTGCTATGAATAGCTTCTGGAATACCAAACCATCTAGTCAAACAGTGCAAGTAGCACGTGTACACGGTATCAGCAGTTGTGGCTGATATCCGAACCATTGCTACATACGAACAGATTTGCAAATCGTAAATAAAATTTGTGGAACATCACTTCTATGGAACTGCAAGGGGGAGGAAGGCTTATAAAAGAAAAAGATGTCCACCCGACTTAGCTACACTGGATGGATATTTTTTTTCAAATGTGTTCATGTTTTTATTTATTTTTTTCATTCAAAACAGCATGTATTTTGTGAGTAAGAGTCACTGCACTTTATCTCTAGGCCAAGTCAAACAGCAGCCCTCTAATCTTACCTTCCATGACACTGTAGACATGCACGTCCCTGAAGCTCTTTTTCCGCCGCTGGCCTAGAGTCTAGCTTAAGTTTCCACCAAAACAGTCTGAAAATAGTGGGTAGGATGCCCGCAGTAAAGCTTCTTAAGTACCAGCTCCCCATAAGAGAGAGCCGTTGTGTCTGAAAAAAAAATTTGGAAGAGAACAAAAGGGATTAAAAGCCGAAAACACCAAATATACACACTGTGGATATTACAGTGGCTGCATGAAGGCGGGTATTAAATCCGCAGAAAAGGTAAGGCAGATGACACTAGATGATTATGCATTCCAGAGAAATTACTGCAGCAACATTTACACACAAAAACTGCCAAGATGTAAACAACCATAGTATAAAAAAAGTATTAACTGAAACTACTGCATATAGAACTCAAAAACATGAAGCCACACAATTTCAATAAAACAATGAAGTCAATTTAACATGCATATAAAAGGCATTAGTTACACCTGGAACGAGTTATTATAAAAATGTGCTCATGTAGTCAATTAATAAAGCTTTTACTTACAAGGTGTCATCAGAATGCAGGATTGGAGCTCTGCTCGGATTCTAATGTGGTCACGTTTTTTTTTGTTCACCAAAGGCAGCTTGTAATCAGCCACTGCCATTCTGCCAGTTTCGTTGGGAACACTGAGAGCTGCTAGGAGCCTTTCATCTTGACGTCTTATAGTCTTCCCATGTCTGTGATTAGTACGTGAATGTCTGAAAGCACCTAGAAAAGATAGACAAGAGCCATGCACACTTTGACAGCTTGGACGGTAGCTAATAACATGTTGCACGACGCAACTTCTACATGCATGAGTATACTCCTATATAGCTGCACATGTTCGATCCTGCTCTGCTCGTTGTAAGTACTTCAAGTCCCATCCAAGCTTTTGGGAACTAGTGCCATCATTCCCTATCTGAGGTGCAACCTGGCTCAAGATTATGGCACTATGGTTGGTATTCTTCGCTGAAATCATGGCCTCACTGCACTACGGGTAGCATTCATCCATAGAAGTGCTTGCATTGGGCAGGTTGTCATACTTTCGCTGTTCAAGGCCTTGGGTACTACAAAAAAAGCGTATCTTATACAACGGGCAACAAGGGAGTTCGCACAAAGTCTCATTTTGTTTTTGTGCGCCGCTTTGCTTTTGGATAACGTAGGTACAGCGCAACAATTTTTGGAAGGAAACAATTAGACAGGAAAACGCTGGTACAGCGTATCCGTTTCCTTACAAAAGTTGTTGCGCTGTACCTACGTTATTCAGTATGTACCAACTCGCCCAAATCAAGCTGTTGTTGCTTTGCATTTGTTCTTCACAAACTGAATGCAGCGGACGTATATAAAACGCACGTGCTTACGTCTCGATGCAATCAGTCGGGGACGCAGATATATTATTCGCATAGTGATGCAGTTCTAAGACCATCAACAAAGTAATATAAGTCAATAAGCGGCATAGCTCGCGTTTATATAATTACAGCACCAGCTTAAAACATTCGCAACTTTCGACCACGAGGAAACTAGGCGGCGATTCCGCGAGAAGTGGTTCCCGATGTAACAATTTTATCACGGTCAGTCGATGCTAACAGCAGTGAATGATCCCACACCAACCAAAATGTAATCCCAACCTGACGAGCTTATATATAGTGTCCGTGACATCGGACGTGCCGCGAGGAAATTCGAAACAACAGCCGTTGCATGAGAAACAATCAACCAAGAGGGTCATGGTGCTACAATCGTGTGACAGAGCTTTCTAAAGAGAGAAAAACTTTAACCACTTACCAAAACGAAGCTGAGCCATCAACGCAGGAACACACAGAGAATGCGATGTGCGCACGAAAGCGACCCGTTGAATTCTTTGCAAAGTGCGGGCGCGCGGCCATGCGCGACACTGCAAGCGCGAACGGAGACAATGCACGGCAACGGCAGCATGGCAGGCGCGGGAGCTAGCGTTGGAAGCGGCCAAGCCATAGTAGCGCACCAACTGTTGTGCCGCACCATGTTATACTAGCCTGTGAAACTTCGTTCAAAATGTTTTATTAAAGCTTTTACGAATTGTGTAATAACGGCACACATTTTATTGAAAGGTTTTGTTGTATTGCCATCACGGGCACACGAAACTATGGCGCGGCTTTCAGTTTGAGCTGACGCGGTAGGTTTGAATTGGCCATGGAGGAAGGTACCTTCCTCAATGGCTGATACTTGGTACGCGCGCTGTAACCGTCTAACTAGCGGCCTATGCGAAATCGACTCGAGCATAAACCTTGCAGTACGCTGGTAATACACTGTTTTGTGCGGAGAGCTGTTATATGACGATACCATAACGATGTAATCATTCCACTGATGGTGCTGTCGAAGGAATCGTTGCAAGCTGGTAGTAAAAATGTGCGCAAGTTTTGCTTGCAAGACTTGGAGATTGACTTTAAAAACGTGTACCAGAGCCTGTACGTCTCCACCAGGTCTTACAGCAGAAGTCTTCAAGACTAGACATATAAGCTATACAGAAGACGTCTAATTTGGAGCTTAACTTAGCACTAGCCGTGTCAAGCTGGGTCAAGCCGAGTCAGGAAGGCTTGTAGCCGACTTTTGCTTCCTGGGACGTAAGTTTTTCACTTGACTGCGCGAGTAATTTACTTTTTTCGTTAATCTTATTCTTGCAAGCAAGGTGCTATTGCCCGCCTACCCTTGCGAATAACGTTTCTTTATTTACGTTCTTTCCTTGCGCGGGCTGATTTAGCGCGTTTCTACGCACGCGCAGTTGCCGTAATACTGTTCCCGAACTCTAGCACCGGAGCTAGGCCGCGCTGATGAGTTTGATACGTTAATTTTTGCATTATCTTACTGCCCAAGCACAAATAAACGCTCAAAGATGGGCAATATCCATGCAGCACTACACTGTTCAAGTTAAATAGACTTTAAGTGCTTTGCGTGGAAATTGAACGCAAAAAACTACAGCGTGTAGCAGACGACTCTCGCTTCCCGCGCGCTTCGCGAGCGCGAAAAGCCCACGGGTCCGGAGCAGCAGCGGCGCGGCGCGGCAGTTCACAGAAAAAGGCCCTCGCAGGAGCCGGCGCTTTGGACACTCTCCCATATTCTAGGTCACTCTAACTGAGCCACGCAAGCGCTTGCTATCCGAGAGCGGGAAACGCGCCTATAAACGCGGCCTATGCAGGCGCGCAAGTGCAGACGACGACATGCGATTCAGACGCCGAACGCAAACAACGCGGTCCCAAGCAAGCCTCTGCCGGTATGGTGGCGCCATCTAGTTAAGGCGCCGGCAAACGCAACCTTTCAAACACTAAGTTTTGCTGCCGCCTTAACTAGATGGCGCTAACATACCGACGGACGCTCGGGATCACGTTGATTGCGCTAGATTGGGCGCGTTGCAATGGGAGCGAATGTGACAGCCGTAGTTGCATTGTCGGCTGCTTGGCTGGGCCGAACGGCGCTAGCCATCGGCAATGGAACGCGTCGGCTTGCTCGCGCGACGGCATCCCAGGCGCGTTCCTGACGCATTCGCTCAAATTACTGTCGAAACGCTCGTCTAGCTTACGCTGTGACTGTGCTGCGTTTGCCGCGCAGGCCTGAAATTTTTTTATTAGTTATTACGGTTAGCGCGAATTAAGTCGTAGGCTCGGTTTGAGCGGCTCAAATTTTATGCGTAAGTGTCAAATGACCCATTGAGCGAAATAGTAGAGCTTTGTGCAGACGAGAAAAAATTTGGAGGACGCTTAAGCTTCGTCTTTAAGAGTGGAATGCGATAGCGTTATCGGGCTCGTTGGCATCGCATTCTTCTTTCAGTGGGCTTCACTGCAACATCGAACGTGGGAAAGCCAGCTTACAAAGACCAAGCTTACACCGATCCCCTTAAAATCGGCTTCACTGTTAAACAGAAATGCATTGCTGGGAAGACGTTTTTCCAGGGGCAATATAAGTCCTGTAATACTAAAATCTGAAGGTCCTAGCACCTTTTTTTCATTATTTTATTGATTGTTTGCTACTGCCCCGACGCGCGCGCGTGTTCAAAACGCATTAGGCCGGCGAAGTCCCAATTTGACCTGCCAAAGATGCGAGCTCCATCTGGATAGCATTTTCGCAAGTCAACTACCCGAGCGCGCCGCTGCCATAAATGCTGGAAAAGGGGTTTGTGTTTGACTTTCCTCGTAACATAATTAATGTTTTCTCATACATGCAAATTACAATCCGACGCCACCATGTCTGTAGGTTGTGGTTAAGTCGTACTTTACCGCTTTTCGGACGAATTTCACTTTAAAAATTCAATTTTTGTTCACCAAAACCTTGCACAACGCGGAGGGCCTGCGCGGTCAGGGTGGTTGAGGATGATTTTCTCCGCCACGGACGCCGACATCCACTGACTGCCTAGTTGTGTAGTGGTTGCGGAAAAACATTCATGTCTCGACACGCGAGCTGGGCATGGAAGTGGCGGTTTGGGTGGCGAGAGCCCCGTCATGGAACGTCTCCACCCTCTACGGTTTGGCAAGCGAGGAGGACCTCAAGGCACCCTAGTCCCACCTGTGCACAAATTGGAGGTAGAGGTCAAGAAAGTTGGCGACCAAGTACAGGGTGATTCGAAGTGTAAATATACAACCAGGAGTCATCAGAAAGAAAGTGAGAGAAACACAGACAGCGAATTGGGTGGAAACCTTGCACCATGTGTAGGGCCTGCGCGATCGGGGACGCCGACGCCGGATTTTCTGCGACACGGGGCCCTTAACCTCATCGCGTTAATAAATAGGCGCGAGTGGCAGTCAACGTGAGTGTCCAGGAGAGTCGGCGACAGTGAGTGCGAGTGACGTAATTATTTATTTATTTATTCATTTACTTATTTACTTACTTACTTATTCATTGATTTTTCTATTTGGTAGCCACAGCGCCTCCTTCGGACATTACAGGGGGTTCAGAAGTAAAAGGAAACATAAGTTGCACGTAATGCTGATATACGTTCACGTGAGGGAAAACAAAAGGCAATATACAGGCAAGGTTATAAAAATAATCAAAAGGAATACAAAGGTTATAATTAGAAAGCCAGTGCATAACAAAATTGTAAAGGACAACGAATGTGTATGAAATTTCTAATTTAAAAAAAATTGCGAACGAATGTCGGCGAGTGTGATTGGACCTGGGCAGTGTTAGCGAATTCAGGAAAACTCGATCTGGCAACATTCGTATTGGCATCATCGGCAACAAGAAGAGAGCGTCCTGTGGCATGCGAACGATTTACGCTCGTTCTTTCTCGGTCTTTTTTTTTTTTTTTTTGCACGTTTCAACAAATCAAATAGGTTGTCTTAATGAAACCTGAGTGGAAATTAATTTGGACGCGAGTACGGGTTGATAAGTGCGAATGAAAGCGTGTGTCGGCGGCAGTTAGCGTTAGAGTGTATGTCTGGGTGCCAGTAGGTACTTAAGTAGCGACGAGTGTTAGTAAGCAGAAGTGGGTATCACTTATTGTGCCCACCTATACACACACAAAAAACAATCAGCAGCCAGTTATACAAAGTGAAATCTGTCGAAATAGCGGAGCTGTGGTCGTTCTTTTACTGCGATTGTCGCATTTTCTTTCTTTTTCTTTTTTTTTTTTTTTTTTGACTCACCGCCGCCGCTCTGCGCATTCCAGAGGAGTGACGTCGTAGCCGTGGTAGACGCACTGGCGCCGGCGCGCGCTCGCTCGCTGTGCAGTCGCCGTCTGACACTGCGCTGGAGCCGCTGCACTTCTGACTGGCGTTTGCCAGTGTGGTATAGCCATGGAGAAGGAGAGCGCAAATGCTGCTCAACAGCGCAGAAGAACGGAGAAGCTTGACTCATCGGATCCCGAAGTAGTTGCCTGGCAATTAGCAGTTGAGCGTAGGAGACAACCAGGAAAGCTAAGAATAATCAGCTGAACCTTTGCTAACGCTACGTATAACCTGGCATAGCCGAGCTAAGCCACTGCATCTTTTTTTTACTGTGGTAGTCTTCGTTTCATACCGAAGGAACGACCACATCTCCGCTGTTTCGACAGATCTCACTTCGTGAAACTGGCTGCATTTTATTAGTGAGATGCCGACGCGTCCACCCCCCCCCCCCCCCCCCCCCGCAACGCACTAGGAGCGCCATCGCCCGTGCAAGCCCGACGCGTCCCATCCCTCGCCACGCGCTAGGAACGCCGTCGCCCGTGGATTCAGACGCGTCCCATCCCCCGCTAGGAGCAAGCACCGTTCGGGCCAGCCAAGCGGCCGCGAATGCACAGCTTCGCTGTTCGACCATCTTCACCGAGTGGAAGGGGCGGACCCGGGCGGTTGATCATTTAGAAGCGATGCATCTATCTGTCTATGCATCTATTTGTCGATGCATCTATTTAGAATCGATGCATCTGGTCGGGGCTATATCCGCCGTGCGGCGTCCATTTCCGTTTCCATTTCCGGTTCCGCTTCCGGTTCCGGAAGCCAGCTTCCGGCTTCCGGAGAATGCTTCCGGCGTTTTGCCCGAATGATCCCCGGTGCTTCGCCGACTCATCATCATTCACTTCGTCCTCTCATTCTCCTCCCGCAACGCCGCGATGAGTGCCACGGACAGCGCCAGCGTCAACGCCAGTGTCAGCGCCGTGGACCGCGCCGCGGAGAAGATGGCTCGAGCCGCTGCTACGAAACGGCAGCGGCGACACGCCGACCTGAAAACTAATGGGAACATGAGTCGACCCCATGGCTGCTTCGCATACTACTCAGGGTTCCCCTACGGGAAGATGGTGTAATTTTTTTATACCCCGGCGCTTCAACTCATCACCGGCGCGAGCGCCGATTGGTCGGCTACTCACCTCCCGACGAGCGAGTCACGTGACCTCTCGGGCTCTGCTCGTGCGTGACGGCGCACGCTCGACTAACAAATCCGCTGTTAAAAAATACACCATCTTCCCGTAGGGGAACCGTGAGTAGTATGCGAAGCAGCCATGGGGTCGACTCAAGGTAGTTTTATCAGTTGTATAAACTTGGACATGCAGCAGCACCAGCAACGCGCAGAACTGTTCTCGACGCCGTCAGCGTTTTGCCCGCGTTCGCACCGAACGCGCGCGGCGTTGGTGACTGTTGCCGGTGCCTCTGGGGCGCTTACCGTCGCGCCTCTAACCTAAGCTGCTTCGCATTATCGCGCGCGGAGCCGCAGGTGTTGCCATTTGTTGCGCGATCCGGAGAGGAGAGGAGGAGAGGAGGAATGCCGAGAGGAGAGCAGATGAGACAAGGAGAGGAGGGAGAGGAGGATGCGCATGCGCAGTAGGGGTGTGGACGCCGCACGGCGGATGGATGGATGGAGGGAGGGAGGGCGGGAGGGAGTGACATAGCCCCGACCATAAGATGATCCTCAAGGGCTGCAGAAGATAGCGCCAACCTTTCCCTTTCCCTCAAGAACCACTTATCATCACTTATCAGATGCTTCGCATCTAAAAGTGAAAAGTTGAAATGTCTGCACTGGCTTACATATTCTGATATTCACGTTTTAGTCAGTTGCGTGTGGCTGACTGACTACTGTATCTCTCTGTGCGTTTCAGTTTGTGGATGCCAACAAGACGGACCTGACGGGTCGCATGGACTGCGTCTACGCTGCAAATCCAGAGATTCCGCGCTCGGTGAAGCAGCCCGTGTACCGGTCTTCTGCTGTCGACATCGTGTACGACGCGTTCACGGAAGCGGCGTCCAAGCGAACGCATCAGAGTCTCAAGAATTTCGGTCGCGACAAGACATTCTTCCAGGTTAGCGAGCTTTCAGAGCCGCTCTTGCGTACTTGAGAAAGGATGCAGCTCCGCCGCTAATGCAAAGCATTGACGCTATAGCTGGGGTCATGCGTCTCTTACTGCTGTGCATGTACGGCGATGACCCTCAAGGGGTTTAAAAATGTACCATCAGCCATTGTTATTTTCTTTATTTAAAAGTATCTTACAGGGACACTTCATGGGGGCATTGAGTAAGGCGAGTTGTGAACAAGCTATACGAAAAAAAAAAGTTAACTTAAAAAGCATATATACGCGTACATATACACAAATACACATCTTTCTTACGAAAACGTCGTTTGATGCATTGAAGCTCAAAAGTAACTGGAACAGCAGTGCATTTCTTCGCAAAGTTCCTGAAAAGACATATCGAAGCTGGTGTCATCCTGAGAATTCGTCCCAAGTGGATCCGCCTTGCGAACTCCTCGGCTAGAATTTGTAAATCGCAATGTGGACCATAGGGTAATTAAACAAATCCTGAAAAAACATCTCGAAGCTGGTGTCATCCTGATAATTCATTCCAAGTGGATCCGCCTTGCGAGCTCCTCGGCTAGAATTTGTAAATTTCAATGTGGACCATAGGGTAATTAGAAAAATATAATTGGTGATTTTTGTTAATTAGTCGATCATGCTAGAATAGTGCTACACAGGCAATCTATAAAAATTTTTGAAAATTTTCGCTGAAACACGCGGTATATATATATATACATATATATATATATATATATATATATATATATATATATATATATATATATAATCTTTGGTTTTAGTATAGCAGAAGGAAATAAGCGTCACACGTACGTAAGAGCCTCGTTTTGGTAAACACGATATTTTCGTTCAAGCATTCCGCAGAAAGCTAGCAAGACCGTCCGCAGACTTCGCGCTGGCCTCTATCGCCCCCGTGCTACCAATCGGTACACGTTTTTCTGCAAACGAATACACAACTTGGTAGTCAGGGGATGCAGAAAGCGCGCAGAAATTTTGCAGAACCTACGCTCCTTAGTTATGACTAAGTCAGGATGAGAGTAAATCACTTGTCCTCTAGCAAATTCTTGCCTGGGAGTTCAGTTCTCACCAATACATGAGAACAGAAATTTGGGAGCAAAAGTGCACAGCCGCGAGTCAAAATTTTAAAGGTACACGGCAGACAGCACGACAGCGTAAACTGGTGCGAACGGAACATATCCATAAGCTTGGATATAACCACGACATACACTTAAGAAATGTAGTTATAACCACGACATGTGGACATTTGGGAAACGTCAAATGCAGAAGTTCGGAAGACTTCTACACCCCACACATATGCGAAACACAAGCAGCAATTCTATCGGCACATATAGCCACGATGGTCTAGTGAGTGTGTCTGCGGGGTGTTCCGAATCATGACACATCACGCACGTGCGAGATCTGTCTCTCTGAAATTAACGCGAGGCGTAAATCAACACACGACTGTTAATTCAGAATTTGCAAAAGAAAAGAGTAGAATGGATTAATCTTTCAAAATTAGCATGCCATGTTGTGGGAGCCGGAGTGAATTCGCACACTGACTGCATTCCCAACCAAAACATTAGTGCATCAGTTACAGTCAGCAAAAGACACGCAAACATTAGTGCTTCGTCCAAAAGGTAATTTCACAAGAGCATACGGATAAGTGATATGCTAGGCGCGCATTCAAATCAAGTAGCTTTAAAAATTTACGAGTCATAGTTTTTTTTTTTTTTTCACACAGCAGTACTTGCAGAGCGTTCAAGCATTTGTAAGTTGTGAAACGGAGCTACATCACTGATCTGCCAAATTATTCCTCACAGTCGGAGCCAGCAGTAATTATCCTAAATGACTGACTAGTCTTTAGAGAAGAGCGTTAAATCAATATTCGAAGCAACGACGTGATCGAAACATATCTGCGCAATAACCGTCTGTATGGCATCTCTCAGGATTCCCTTATAATGGGTCCTACATCGTTTCTTGGGCGAGCATGTTCGTTCAGACATATATGAAAGCACTGGCTTGCAGTCTGCTATTTCCTACTTGTATATATGGCTACGCAACAAAGCAACAAATGACACCTAAATATCCTCACCACGACAAACATGCGCCTTCAAGAGCATCGTCTTTTTTTTTTTAAACCAAGTTGTAGCTAATGATCCTACGAGTGCCCATGCAGGTCGCCTCGTGTCTGTAGTTGCCAATGACGTGTATCCCAGCGCCATTCGTCCTGACGCTGGGCGAAGGCAGATACATGAAATCGACGGGAGTTGCTTATCCCCATGAACAATAGTGACTGCTCAACGGGGTCCACCGACCGGTTTGAAGATGCGACCCATACGACTGTGGCATCGCCAGGAGGTGGTACATTAAACATGTGCCCTCCCCCCCCCCCTCCCCGATGCAACCTTCTCAGCCTCCCTACAACTTCCTGACTCCGGCCAATGGCGTGCTCTCCCAACTTCTCCATACCGCCCAACAACCAAAAACATTCTCGCTACGCTAAATTGCCGTATGATATCGCGAACATAGGCCGATGATCATTCTCAATCACACATTGTCTTGAAGTATACGTAAATTAAGTTGTAGCATTTGACGCCACGAAATTGTACAGCTGGTTATTGGAGCGCCACAGTGGAGGGCTCCGAATTTATTTTGACCACCTGTCATAGCAAAGTGGTGAAGGTTTGGGCCTATTTGTATACTGCATTTTTCATTAATGCGCTGTACTTCCCACTAACTTTTAATACACATGTGCAGAAAATATGTGCTCATATGTGTGAAACAAAACACCATCCAAGCACTCCGTACTGATGGTTAACCAGTGAAGCTGAAACGTGCGGCCCCGGTGTTTAGCCGTGGTTTAATCCCGACGCTGTATTGAAGCGTTGCTCAATTATTCGTTACATGTTTTTGTTTCTAGTTGAACGCAAGCGCCAATGGCGGTCGGATGCTGCTAACCACGACGCCGAGCTAACTCGAGATACCGAACGCATGCGACAACGGCGAGCCGAGGAGGCGGCGTTGCGGGCAGAGCAGATACGCGTGCTTGGGTACGACGCAGCGAACGACGTCACTAACGGCGCTGCCAATGGCGCGCGCGCCTGGGTGCGACGTAGAGAACGATGTAACTGACGGCGCAGCCAATGGAGACGTTTAGCGAAACATGGGACGAACGGGTTCTCGTTTCTCCTAGCCATATACAGCTTTCGCTGTAAAAACACAACAAAGAAAGATAACCATTACATTACACATGGAATTAAGAGCAAAAAAAGATTCCACGACACCTAAGCACTTAATAAGTTGTGAACGCGAAAGCTGTAACGTCCAATTGAACGCCGTTCAGCGCAACGTTTATAGATACTTTTTCTATAAACGTTGGTTCAGCGGTCGTTCGAGTTCTGCGCTGCGAGTAATGTATCATAGCGGTACCTGCTTCCCGAGCCAGCAAGCAGCAGCCTGTGGTGCCAACGCTACATGCAGCCAACGTCCTGTACGACGAGAAATCAAGGAAGCAGCAGCGACCACCAAGGCCGCCAGGCGCGCGCGTCAGCTAAACCTGGAGGGGGTGAGAGAGATACGGACCGCGCGCCGGCTTCCGAGAGCGAGGGTGACGTGCGTCGCGGCGATGCCCTCGCCCCTCACGCTACACCTGGCGCGCTATCTCTGGAAGTAGGTGTTCCTTTTCGCTTCATCTACTCCGTCGAGGCCCGCTCGCGACGTGTGGCGTCGCAGCCGATGGCAATGCGAATTTAGGTGCCGTTTCCCTGCTACAGACAACAGACGCCGGCTTTTTCGTTCAGTGGGCGATTTGACACTTTCGCAGAAAAAAAAACTAATTCTAGCGGCTAGATAGAATTCTGCTGTGATCGGCCGTTTACCAAGCAAAACCAGTCGCTCACGGAGGATGCGACAATGGTGAACGAGCTGATGACCTCGTCAGAACCATCCCCAACTACAACGATTCATGGCAAACAGCTGGGCTCCGCCAGGAGGGGCTCTGCCAGGAAGGGCTTTGCCAGTGGGACCCTGCCAGGAGGGACGCTGCTAGGAAGGGTGCAGGGGGACATTTCCTTCACATCCCCTGTCATCCGCCCAAACTACCACGTCCACGCCAGATTGGTGGGAATAATGTGATTCATCGCCTGACGCCAGATTAGGGGAGGGGGACGGGACCAGGATGACGGAGGGGTTAAAAGAAGAGACGGACGTTTGGTGTAGAGGATCGTAGGTGGAGCTTAAAAGTGATCATCTTACCTTCAGTATTCATCATTCTTGCACAAAATGTAATCTAAGCGTGTGTGTTTCAAACGTCCTGGTTGTTAGGCCCAGCCCCACGTTCCCTCGTTCCTCCATGGTGAATAAACAAACATCTCACATCTGCTGACCCCCGGTCGCAACATGGGTAACCGGAGGTCGCCGGGTTCCCATACCAGCAAATGAGCAAGTCTGAATTATACTCCGTTTCTTACATCGCGTGCAATGCTGTGGAGGCAAGGCACACCTCTTGAGGTGGCTGCGTTCACACCAACAAATAGTTGGGTGTTCTTGCTAGCACTTAGGGGAAACTGTTCTTTTTTCGGGTTCAGTATTAAGTAAAAGAAATAATAAACGTAACCCTTGAAAAGAAACTATGTATGCGCACGGCTGCTGATGCGTTGTCTTAGCTCAATTCGCTGTTCGCGGTTTTTTCTTTTCTTGTTTATTTGCAGCACGTTGAGGGCGGCCTCACTCGAATGCTCGTGCGAGCAAACGCTATTGGCGCACAGCGAATCGGGGACGGAATGCCAGGAGTGATACATTTTTGTGACGGAACTTCTTGCATAGCCTCCGCAGCGCAGCACCAGATGTCTGAAACACAGTATGGAGTATAATAATCCTGTTGGGCAAATTTTCTTTCCACATTGGTATTATGTGCATTGAATCCGTCTTTCAGGCACTTGCCTGTTCATTCTACATACAAGAGATCGTACGGGCACGTCCGAGTGATCATTCAGTGGAGGCAGCCACGGACCAAGAGGAAAGCGGCGCACTCAATCCATTCGTTCAATCGTGTCGCAGATGATGTGCTACCTGATGTGCGAGGGCAGCTTGAAGGACGCCAAGATATCGGAGCTGAGCTGTAACCAAGCAGTCAAGGACAGCCAGAACTTCGGCAAGGTTTTCGGTTGCCCGATCGGGTCACCCATGAACCCGGCATCCAAGTGTCGCTTGTTCTACTGACACTTTCTCGACCCTTCCTGTGCATTGCGAAAGCGTTGTGCCCGCTCTGTTTGACTGGCGTGCCACCTGCGCTGTTTTGAGTATAGTTCACCTACTATTGATTGTTCATCTCCTCGCTGTGCCTGTGCTTTCTTCTTGTGCGTATGTGTCGCTAGCCATCCTTACTTCGTATTTTTTTACTTCTTTTACTAGCCCATTTGTTTAAGGTGCTTTGAGCCGCGCTGGTGTCATAAAGTGCGATGTGTGCAAGCCTCAGTCGTCAGCTCTTTGACAAAGTGCGCAGTCGCATATACGACCATGCGGCTTCTCGACTTCGTGACGAACTCTACTGCACTACGTTTCAGCTCGTCGACTCACCCCGGTCGCACAGTCCGGTACATCGAGTCAGCGACGCCAGAGTTTCGCCGCTAGTTTTCTGTTTGCCGTGTTGATCCTGCTGTTTGTATACTAGCTATATCACGGCGCTTGATGTCGTACTCTCTCAAGAGTAACGTGACTGGAACTTTACGCGGGGCTTTCGGTTCTTTTTTATAACGTCAATGATGCGTCATTTTTTTTTTTTTTTGTGGTGTGGCGCGTGACTGTGGTGTCAGTGTGTCCGACCGCTTGCACCGTGTTTTTTTTCTCATTACTTTTTGCATAATTATCGCCCTTCACCACAGCTTTTGACATGCTCGTGGCCAACCCGTAAACAATGTCCCCTGAAACTCGCCCAAACCCCCATGAAACTGTTCTCGTGATTTGTATCCTCGCATATGTGCTCGTGTAGAACAGTTTTTTTTTTCAATTCTTCCTTATTGGTAAAAGCGTCCATAAAGTTGACAAGCCTTTGTCTGCAATCTATTTAGCTTCTCGAGCCAACAAGCGCAACGCGTATACGCCTCCCTTTTCTTGAAAGCCACAGATTGTACGAGCTCTAAGTGCGAGGGCACGCGAGTATGACGACAAGGTGGCATTTATATACGCTCGAGTATTGCTCGTTAAATACATTGCGCTTGAAGTGTCCGCCTGTGTCTGTCTCTATAACCCCTGCTTGTTTGCATGCATTTCTGGCAGACGGGCAGCGCGCCCCGTCACCCGAAATTTTCGGGAGGTCCTTCCCGTAGTAATCGTCAGCCTAACCTCACCAATCTGCTGTCCTAAACAGCACTTTCCTTACCTTGACCTTTTGCATTGTGATGACGCTGATGCTTCCAGTCACTGACTGGCCCATACCTACAATGGGGGATTGCCAAAGATGCGGGTTGCAGAATGAGAACGAAAGGCAAAGGTAGAAATAAATCTGAAAACTAACTATATTGTGAATAACTAGAAGCTTAAGAGACAGGCAGTTGTCGGGACTACTATATATGATTTATTATGGCACTGCCAACAGGCGCAACGCAGCAGCAGTGCCTAAATTATCAAGACTCTACACAAACGAACTGCGGTAAAGCGTTTTCAGCGGCGCGAGTAAAAGGGTTGGGTACGCCTGACAAAACATGAATGCAACACCATAGCCCGTGTTGTTCGGCGCAAGCAGCGAGCTCTGATGAGCAGGTTGCGCACTTTCGGATAGTTTTGTCTGTTTAGCTCGCGCATTAACTAATTGCGCTCGCACATCTTCTCCTATCGTCACTGCCGCATGACATCTGGAAATGGCGTAATACCCGGTATCATGCACATTGACATACGGTCCTACAGCAGACAGTAACAGACGACGTGCGAACGCGATCGCGTATGCACTAAATTCGCAAACTGCGAGAGGGCCCTAGCCGCCCGTCAGATTTTAATGGCGCAAGGGCATCTAAGGTCAAAGAGGGCCAGGACGAATTTCAAGTTGCACGAAGTTTACACTCGTTTGAAATAAAATCTGTAGAAAGGCATACGCGTAAAGTTGGATTTATATATGTTAGTGCACCGATTCTAAAATAATTTACCGGTTAAGAAAAACACGAGCTTAAATGTATTGGGTAACACCATACATGTGTAATCATTAGGGAAAGTTCGAATACCTCACTGCACAATTCTTGTCTAAGCAAGAAGATGCTATGCCGACCAAAAAGAAAAGTTTCGTGTCACAATCGTCAGCAAACCTGCTCACCTGAAGAAAACAAGAGAGAGACTTCTGCGCTGCGCTCGTATGGCATATAAAGGGTGGCGAACTTTTCGACCACAATATATCTGCCCTCTTAACCCAGCTACGCCCCTGGACATAACATGCGAGGCCTTTCCAACCTCACTGTTAGTAATGCTAGGGACGTGCATGTCTTCTCTGAAACTATATTCTATTCATGTCTGTATTATATCCTTGAAATTGCCGATGACATTACCCTGCCTATCTTTGAGTGCATACATCTTCTTCTTGTCAACGGCCCAAGCCCTATATTCCTCTATATTCCTATATTACAACTATAACAACAACAGCAACAAGCCCTGGTCAACCGAGCCCGGATGGCGGCAAAAGCCAATGGTCTTCCGGACTAGGAGGTCCGACCACAAAACGGCTATTAATTTTCAATAATAAATGTTTTGTTCTCTCTCCTATATTACAATTCAGAATGTTACATTAATTTTCCTCCTGTTCAACGATTTTGACAGTTTAACCGACCTGACGTGATCTATGACCGCAGGCACTCGCGCTCTGTATGGCCTTTGCTAGGTTCTTTGAGTCTGGGGACGACTTCCCTGTTTCCTGTCTTGGTGCTAGAGCTTCAAACCTGACTTCAACTACAGCCTATTAAATTATTTTAATTTATTGCCTATATGTTATTCTCAAACTCCTGTTCTCAATATTTATGTTGGGTAATACTAGTCTTTTTTTCCCCTTTTTGTGACAAACCTTCACCTAAATATGGCCTCGTTTTCCGTGAAAGCTTTCCTCTTTCTCTTCAAATCCAGGTAAGCCTGGATCTCATTGGATCATGGGCCTCAATACACCTAATACTTCTACTCGACGCACAAGATTAGGATCGATAGAATGTTTACTTATTTCTTGTTTCCACTGCGGGCTTTCCCATGTCCGCCACCGGTGACATTTCTGCACTAGGTATGCATTATTAGCAAGCGATTTCTTTCCATGAACATAACCAACATATATCACCTCTACTATTCCTAGAGTCGACGCTATAGTTGCCCAAGTGCCTGTTCCGCAGTACACTTTTTCTTTGAAATAGCTTCCCTCAGAGCAGAGCCGTAATTCTACAGAAATTTTATTCAGGCCGACCTAACAGTCATTCCACAAATAAAGTTTATTTCTTCTTCTGAGAAGAAGCCAGCCTTCGCAACTCAGCTACATGATACAATTTATTAACCAATTTGTTTTATGTCAGTCTTCAATTATTATTGTGGGCGTGAGCCTGTTGCTACGGTTTAGCTGCTGCAACCGATGTCAACAATTAAGGTGGACGGGTTAGGGCCAATGACACTCAGAAGTGCATTTACCTTGAGGTCGTTTCGGACTTGCTTTACGCGCAAAACGGTCTTAAACTTCACTTACCGCTTCGACCTCTGATTAGACTGGAACGTGCCATCGCTTGATCCTGACTTAGGTGGCCATTGTCATGCGTTTGTCACCGAAGG
This sequence comes from Dermacentor silvarum, assembly GCF_013339745.2. Classification (NCBI taxonomy): domain Eukaryota; kingdom Metazoa; phylum Arthropoda; class Arachnida; order Ixodida; family Ixodidae; genus Dermacentor; species Dermacentor silvarum. The sequence continues at coordinate 158,255,406 of NC_051156.1, forward strand.
TCTTGATTCGCGGCTTCACGCACTTTCTGTTTCGTTGTTCATGAATGCATGTCACGTGTACATAAAACAAAGCGGCAAGAAACAGCCAAACGCTGTGTTGCAAGCACAGCTGGAGGAGCGCGAAAGGCGCCATTTTCGACGGGTATTTTGTCGCAAGGCGTCAAAATAGGCCAGACACACTTTCCGCGGGTTTGTATAACAGCGAAGCTGTATATGGCTAGTTTCCAGCGGATCAATGTCCGTACACCAAAAATCGTGCGCCGATCCCCAAGATAGTGCAATATCGGGCCTACCCGCGGCTGAGGTAAAGCAGGCTTCAAGCACTCCACCAAATTACAAAATTAAGTTGAATATCTTGGGTCCAAATACATCCCGTATCAGATATTCAGCTGATAAGAACAGATGCTAAACTTTGACCCGCGTCGGCCATGTCTACGATCGCACCATGCACGTGTATGCCGTCCCCCGTATTCAAACTAGTGCCTACCAATCTGAGTGTCGTTCTGTCTCCTGACGTCGTGCTCTATGTAGGCTCATTTCCTCAGTTCTGCTCTGACTGTGAAATGGGTAGGCCGCGTGTTGTACGGTCTGAAGAACAACAGCGTGAACAGAAAAGGGAATGGGCACGACGGCCACGGGAGGAGACCACCGACGATGAGCTGGCCAGGAACGCCAAGCGTACGCGTGCTGCCTGCCAGCACCGCGAGGCAAAAAGAAATGCGAACCGTCCATGAGGCCCCGATCCCACAAACTTGGAAGGTTTCACTGGAGCAACGGTCAATCACCACATACACACCTTCGCTGGTCATCCACCTTCACTACACAACATAGAACACCACGACACGAACACCACAAGAGAACAATGGGAGGCACTGCTGTCCAGCTCGGCCCTCGACGACCAGCTCAAGCTGATCCAGAGAGCAGAAAAGATGGCAAGAGCCAGCGGAGCCCTGGACTAGGGGCCCCGACCATTATATAGCGATGCCCCTTCGGGGCAACACGAAACTCTGATTATTTTTCTAATAAAGTTTGTCTATCCATCTGTCTATCTATCTATCTATCCATCTATCACAGAGTGGAATGGTACCGAATTTTTTACAGCGAAGCTCTTAAGGGCTAGGTTCCCTAGGATCATGCCCATGTGTAGAAAAAGCTATCATCAGCAGCATTGGCTCGAGCGTCGTCATCTTCTTCCCCAGCGTTTCTTCCGCAGGCCGCGTATACGGGAGTATGAGCCATTGATTAAGGGGGCACGATTCATTCATGAGTGTCCTAACGCGCTTAAGCAATGCCGCCACGGTCACGCTCTAGAAAAAGGGCTCGTCGTCGACGTACCGATTCTAGCTTAAGGGCTTCCGCAGCCCAGGTGAAACGCCAGCGAAGAGCCGCGGGCCCCGAGTTGGGGGAGCGCGATGTTGAGGCCAAACGTCAGCGTCGCCTTGCCCTCCAGGAACCCGACAACGGTGTGTGCACGCCTCGGCAACGCTAGCGCCAACTTCCCCGGTT
>NC_051156.1:158257011-158293947 GCF_013339745.2 Dermacentor silvarum
GTGGACATCTCGACTTCTAAGTAATGCTGTAGTGTTTGCGAGCCATGAATAAATAATTGGCAACAACGACAGCACAAATTTTTGAAGGGTTACGAAATTTTTATATATCCCCTCAGGTAAACTTATATCACGTAAGGGGTCCTTGGTTTCGCGCCACTTTATCGTATAATTTTCTTGTTTTTTTTTCCAACAGTACATTTCTTCTTTCTCGCAACGTGGCTATCCCGTGTATCAAATTGACTAGAACTGGCGTTCCCTTCGCCTCGCCTTTGGTCACGGAAATTCAACACTTCATTCTGGCTCACTCACTTCATGCTTGGCTCAGAGTGGGCTCGAGTGGACCATGAGTGAGTTTAGGAGTGCATATTTAAGGCCAAAGGTGAAGGAACAACGTAGTTGCGTAGAATTTATTCGCGGGAAAGCTGTGTTTTTTGTGATTTTGAGGGTCTGAACAGCGAAGCTGCGTTTTCATGGTAGGCCATGCCAAAGAAGGCTTTATTTTGAGAAATTGGGCGGCATAGAGGTCCAGTGATCCGACTGTTCACGGCGATTTCCTTAAACATCAAAAGGGCGAGGACGCGTGTCAGGTGAAACACCCTGTAAAGAACCGTGCCCACCTGCGGGGACAGCCGTCCTTGCGACCACCATCATTTCCGATTTTTCCTTATTATTCATACACTTCACTTAAACGTAACATTTAAATAGACAATAACCATAAAGATTATTTCACATGTATTACTAAATTACCCCTCTACAATAACAAAATCCTACTCTTAAAGCCCGAAAAGAGGTGTGGTTAGCCTCAGAAGGCCCAAAGATTAAAATCAGGTAACGACGCCGCCTTGAAGTACTTACTCTTACAGCTCTACGGGACGTCATATACTTTTACGGTGTCTACTAGGGTATATTTAATTGTTTATCGGTAGAAATGAACTACATTATGATCGAAAGAAGCCAAAGTTTCAACATATCAAGTTTCGGGAACATTTACCGAGCCAGCGCGGCGCGAATAGGAAAAAATACTCCGGGCCGCTAAGGTTCTGGCGCAAAATTAATTAACGGGCCATTTGACCTCTATTTTCTCCTTCAATAAAAATATATTATCGCAAAATTAACGGAAATAGAGTTTTCAAGCAATTCTTTATCGGTTTATACATTAGGCATTCCGAGTTCTCGTGGAGCTAATGCCCGCCTCATCGGGTACATTAGATCAAGGATTATAATTGTCCTATCTGCCCCAGGCAATTTTTTTTTTAATTTCGTGCACCTAAAATAAAACACCCTGTATGCCATTCTATGAGGGAACCGTGACAAACTGCAATGGAGGATACAGCGCTATTGCAGCACTGACCAACGACGTTTGACTCGGTTGCTAGCGTATTAAGCTTCCGCAGTGTCCTCACAGTTTCCTTCGAGATGAGCACTCACGCAACATAGCATTTTTTTTAAAATACGCGTTATAAGTTACACATGGCGTCACACGATGCCGCTGCCGGCGTTGCTGCTGCCCACAAATTGTTCGGGGTGACACCATATGCCATAAAAGGTAATGCATTCACGACGAGCTAAATTGGCTAATAGCGGACCGACAATACGGACTGGGGTGCACATGACTTCCTTTGAATGCCCCGAGCATATGCAGTGTGACTGGAAGCAGACCATGCGCGCTCCTGGCGGATAGCGTGGTTTAAACGACCTCGGTATACGGTTGGGTTTTGGCTATTACACCTTTACACTGACATAAAAATAAAACGATATGACCCATAACTGTCATTTGCAATATTCCGTATGATATTCTGGAACATACGTGTACTTATATAGCACTTATAGGCGAGCCAAACAGTATGCGTCCAATTTTTTGTAAATTTTAAGCTGTCTCTATTTCTGCGCTGACAAGAGCAAGCAGCGTCGCATGTCGTCACCAGCAGTGCTACCTGTGCCGTCTACGCCTTATTTATTGCGATAGCAATTATATGGACACTCCAAGCGCATTTCTGCAGCCGTTGTCGACGTGATGTCCCTTCCATATATGGGTTAAACACGATAACATCGTCGTCGTACGCTGTATGTGCGAGTGAAAGCTTGCCAGGGTCAGCTGACGATCGCTGCTCAATCGCGCGCGTACAGGGAGGAAGCGCGTCTTCTTCTCTCCCGGTCGAGGCAAAAGTGGGGTGGGGGGGAGGTGCAGGATCTACTCCGTCGGCTGCTGCTTACGGCGCCGGCGCCTCATCTTGAAAGCGATCTGCGATTTTGACAAAGTGCAAGCGCCGAGTGCCGGTAGTTTCGTATGCGCTGTGCTTTCGACGTTTTCGCTCGCGTTTGAAGCGAGAGACAGCACGAGGTCAATTAGCTCACTGCTGTTGTCGCGCTTTCTCACTACAGCGTTTAGACAGCGAGTTCTGCGGTCACCGAGTGCGATGTGTTCATGTTTACCTGTGCGCGCGTGACACCGTGCTTTTTAATTTAGTTGCAAAGCGTATGTTTGCAAATTTATGCGACCAATACAGCTACTATCCTTACATTGTAAGGCTGTCTACCAATTTGCTATCGAAATCGATGCTACGCCTTTCAGATGAAACTGCGACATTTTATTATTGATGCAACAATATTGATGACTGATTATTACATACAGCGGCTTGAAGAGCGTCGTTTCGGGCACACATTTGTCATTCTTTCGCGTTCTCGTCTCATTTCCTATATCTGAATTTCTTTTCATGTTCTGTCTTGCAGCGTTCCTCGCCAACGTCGCAGCCCTCAATTCAACGGAGGAGGGATCGAGCCACCGCGTTCCAGCTGACGATGAGCTGCGGCCACCTCTAGCAGTCAAGCGTCCGAGGACGATGGAGCCCGGCAAGGAGCCCTGCGAAGCTCAGTGCGCTCCTTTGGATGCTGCTGCCAATTTCAAGGATACCCAAGATATGGACACTTCGTAGTGTGTCGGCGGCGTTGATACATCTATACGCTATATACAAGGTGTCCCTTGTATATTTCACTAGGTATAGTGAAAGGCGTAGACATTTCACTATTCATACTATTTGACTTTTACTAGATTATTTTTTCCCTTATGTTTATACTAATTGTATTATTGCATTATAAAGATATGCAAGGATTTGCCGGTGCGCTTAGATGTATGAGAGCTAATACTTGGTCCAGTTGGTCCGATCGTATTGGGTAACGTAGTTTTCATGCGCTAAAATTTACCTGCCGCTCCAAAAGATATTTCTTGTGTGGCTTGTAGACAACATTTAGCTTTGGAAAAACACATTTATATTGAAAGTAAAGCGATAGAGACGATGGCTTGTAGTAAACTCAGGTGTTTTCTGAACCAGCCATGATGAATGCTGTCTTCGCATAAATAGTGCTCGATAAGCTAAACGGTGAAAAGTGTGTTTTGCTATTTTCTATGCTTCCAACGGAAAAGAAGGCCCTTTTAAGCTAGCAAATTACCTAGTGAATTGCAGCAATAACTGGTGTGTGCGACAGTTGGTGGACTTGTCTAACCGCTGAGGATGAACCACATCTTGCGTACAGTGACAAAAATTATATTGAATAACCAGATGGAAAAAAAGAACGGACTTGTGCTTCAAAAAACCACGTAACAACAACAACAAAGCAGTGAACGAAAAGTTGAGACAACAAAACATATGGTGTATGTCTAGCTTGATATATGCCTGTCTATGGTGATTCATTTGTTTCGCATGTTTAGCTAAACCCTGTTTCTATGCAATATTTTATCTTCTGTGGCCCTGTGGGAACGTTGCAATTCCAATTTGTGTTTTCACTGTTGCTCCTTGTGAAAAGTTTTTAATACTGCACAAATGTGCGCCATTATATCTTACAATTTATTTTACTAGTTCTATAGTGCTCTGTGTAAAATAAAATATGGACTGTAACATGAAAAATAAACATCGTTGTGTGGGATTTTACTGGCTGAGTACTTGAACTGAGAAGTAATCGCAAACACTCAGTTGCAATGTATGTGGCTCTTAAAGGTATGATAGAGAACTGTAAATTACCTTTTCTTTTCCAGCCAACTGCTTCATTTGCACGCATATAACTGTAAACATTTCCCGTCTCTTGCTAATTCCCATGTCTTGGCGCAAAAATAATTACAAGGAAACAAAATTGCATATGTATAGAATGCGATTATCAGCAACTGCCTCGTTTCTACTACAAAACTTAAGTTGAGACCTTTGTTTTAAAGGTAGAGAAACTCGCGTTATTACCCATACATCAAAAGGTGTTCTGTGCAGGTATTTACCTGAGGAAATAAATAAATTTAACTTTAAAAGAAACACGAATAATGTTCAGGAGAATGCATGAAAATCCAGAGGGGACTTGCTTTCCTAAAACTGTGATGTCACCACCCGTTGTAGTGCGGTGACTGTATCCTAATTTCTGAAGAATAAGCTGGCGCTGTGCTCCTTCCGGTGGCAGTTGCCAGCCTGTGCCTCGCACTCCCTTTGCTGTCAAGTGTATATATGTTTTCAAAACAAATAATGATAATAATGCCATAGGGAAGTCTGTGACCGCCAGTCGTTTGCGAAGTCGAAGTACCCGGTGACAGAGTCTTGACACCACGTTAGCTGCAGCGCTGTGCGTCTTACTGCCATCCTATAGTCTCGCTGAATAGCGCGAACATTCTTAAATTGGATCCCAGAGAAACCATTGCGGCCGCCTCCGTTGCGATGGCTATACACGCGAACGCGCTCCGTGGCCAGAGCGCGTTCGCGCGGTTGCGCCGAGAGACGCCGACGCTGAACGATCTGCGCTCTAAAAACCATACTTAATTGGAAACCTTTTGTGCAGGCAATAATTGCACAACAGGGAAGATCCTTTAAAGGAAAATTTATTTTGAATTGCCTCCCACGGACGCGTAAACAATGGTTTCTTTAATACCCTACGTAGGGAGCCTACATGCAAGCGCATGTACGCTCCCTAACCCCAAGCACTGCACCTACTAGTTTATTTTATTTAAATAAATTTATTCAATAATGGAATATAAAAATCGCGAGTGTTTATCACAACTTTTGAAAATTGGAACAGAAATAGAAATGCATTATTGAAACAGCAGATGCTTGCCGTCATCTTGGATTTGACTATTATCTGAGCCGCTCGACGACGAATAGCTGCTATACAGGCGGTGGCGGCATCTTTTGTTGCCGCCATTGGCACTCGTGCTCGCTGCAAATGTGCTGCTCTTTTTGCGGTGGCGTCGGCTCTTGTTTCTTCCCCTTCCGTGGCTGCTCTCCGAGTCGGTAGTGGACTCTCCTCGGCGGTTGCGTTTGCGCTTGTGGCCACCGCGGCCGCTGCGGGACGAGTGCCTAGATCAGCCACGGCTCCTTCCCCTTTTGGCATGGTGACTGCTGCTGCCAGGGGAGTGACTTCGCGAGCGGTGTCGACGCGTGGCAGCCTCGGCACCGGCAGATGTAGCATTGCTCGCGGATGAGCTCCGTGGTGGCGTCTTGCCTTTCACCCTCTGCGCCTTCCGCGAAAGTCCCTTGCTGGTGGACGAAACGTTCACATCGGCGTCGGGTGCCGGTTCATCTGACGCCATTCTCACCTTGGCAGAAGCCATGGTGACGTTGGCTTTCGGCGCTGCGAGCTTCTCGTACAGGGACTTCGCGGTTGGTGTAGACGGGTCCTTGCTGGCAGGCCTTTTGCACGCGGCCGCTTGATGGTGGTGGTGTCTTGAGAGGGACTGCCGCCATCGTCGGGAGGAGTTCCAAGATCGCGTCTTGCGGCTCGCCCTACGTGCCTTCCGTGATAGTCCCTTGCTGGTGGACGGAACATTCACATCGGCGTCGGGTGCCGGTTTATCTGAGGCCTTTTTCACCTTATGAGAAGCCATGGTGACGTTGGCTTTCGGCGCTGCGAGCTTCTCGTACAGGGACTTCGCGGTTGGTGTAGACGGGTCCTTGCTGGCAGGCCTTTTGCACGCGGCCGCTTGATGGTGGTGGTGTCTTGAGAGGGACTGCCGCCATCGTCGGGAGGAGTTCCAAGATCGCGTCTTGCGGCTCGCCCTACGTGCCTTCCGTGATAGTCCCTTGCTGGTGGACGGAACATTCACATCGGCGTCGGGTGCCGGTTTATCTGAGGCCTTTTTCACCTTATGAGAAGCCGTGGTGGCGATGGCTTTCGGCGCTGCGAGCTTCTCGTACAGGGACTTCGCGGTTGGTGTAGACGGGTCCTTGCTGGCAGGCCTTTTGCACGCGGCCGCTTGATGGTGGTGGTGTCTTGAGATGGACTGCGGCCATCGTCGGGAGGAGTTCCAAGATCGCGTCTTGCGGCTCGCCCTACGTGCCTTCCGTGATAGTCCCTTGCTGGTGGACGGAACATTCACATCGGCGTCGGGTGCCGGTTTATCTGAGGCCTTTTTCACCATATGAGAAGCCGTGGTGGCGATGGCTTTCGGCGCTGCGAGCTTCTCGTACAGGGACTTCGCGGTTGGTGTAGACGGGTCCTTGCTGGCAGGCCTTTTGCACGCGGCCGCTTGATGGTGGTGGTGTCTTGAGAGGGACTGCCGCCATCGTCGGGAGGAGTTCCAAGATCGCGTCTTGCGGCTCGCCCTACGTGCCTTCCGTGATAGTCCCTTGCTGGTGGACGGAACATTCACATCGGCGTCGGGTGCCGGTTCATTTGAGGCCTTTGTCACCTTGGGAGAAGCCGTGGTGGCGATGGCTTTCGGCGTTGCGAGCTCTTCGGACCGGGACCTCGTCGTTGGAGGAGACGGGTCCTTACTGGCAGGCCTTGCGCGCGGCCGCTTGACGGTGGGGGGCTCTTGAGCTCGACTGACGCCATCGCCGGCAGCAGCCCGCTTCCGCTTCGCCGGGGTCGTCTTGGCCGGGGCCACTTTCTTGGCTAGATTCTGCTCTTCCGTCATGGCAGCAATAACTCTGCGCACTCCCGCAGCCTCGGTCCTCCGTCGGCACTCGCTACCGCAGTCTCCCGCCGTCGTCGTCAGCCTTTGGACTGACGGTGAATGTCGTCCGACGCTGGGCTTCCGGAGGAGTCGCGCCCGATGTGGAAGGACGGCCAAAGCCAAAGCTGTTCTGGCCAGTCGAGCAGCGTTCGCGAGCCCCGTGGAACGGCGCGTGCACTTGTGTGCTTCTTTCTTCTTCGTCGTGCCAATCTCCGCGCGAGTGTAGCGGTCACCACCTATGTTTCTCTAGCTATCTGGTGGCGACACCTGCGTTCCCTCCTGTATTCCGGCTCACGATTAAACACCACTTGCTCTTGCGACGTCGAGCGCGTTCCTGAGGCCCCTCTCGATACGCTGAGTCGACTATCACTTCAATATTTGAAACCCAACACTTCACATGCGGCCATGCATGTCGCTACCAACGGCAAAACTGCTGGACTCCCGGAAACAAGTGATGAATGAAGCCATATGAATAGGCTACAAGCATGTACGCGGCCAGATTTTTCTACAAGGTCATTCACGTCGTGGCGGGGCTTCAAGTCTCCCTTCAGTGGAAGGGGTGAGGGGGCTGCTAGGGCGGCAACCATGCAGTATAGCATGGGCACAGTCACACACGCAAACACACACACACACACACACACACACACACACACACACACACACATATATATATATATATATATATATATATATATATATATAGAGAGAGAGAGAGAGAGAGAGTTCAAAATATAGAAGCACGTAGGAAAAACATAGAACATGACTTTACTGACGTTGCGGCCGGGCTGCGGCCTGCATCAAGACTCTTGATGAAGGCCGGACCTATATATATATATATATATATACACATTGCGAGGCATATATATATATATATATATATATATATATATATTGCGAGGCAGCAACCTCGACGGTTTATTATGCAGGCCGCGCGCTCAAGCGAATGACGCTGGCCATGATGATGAGTATATACAGATGAAGAAGATGAAGGGGTAATATAATGCTCACAATATATATATATATATATATATATATATATATATATATATATATATATATCAGTGCTGCATTGAATCGCAGGGTCTAGCAGTGAAACAGGTGACATATAGTCTTCGTCGAACAAGTGTGCTGACCACCATAGACAGAGCCTCGATTAAGTGCATGCAGGAGTAGCACATGTGCTTTCCTGTTTTTGTTCAATGACATATCAATGAATTACTTGCGATTACATCATTAGTCAAAAAATTTGTCGCTGTTTCACCCAAAAGGCGAAGCACCAATTGCGATAGCAAATTAGTAGAGAGCTATACGGAGTAAGGATAGTAGTTTTATCAGCTGTATAAACTTGAACATGCAGCAGCACCAGCAACGCGCAGAATTGTTGTCGACGCCGTCGGCGTTTTGCCCCCGTTCGCACCGAACGCGCGCGGCGTTTTTATATAAATAGCTAAAATATAGCTAAACGTCGCCTCCCCTCCCTCTCTCCCGTCCCCCCACAGCCTTTCGCGCGACGGAAAGAGTTGCGTTTGCTCTCTATATACGGAAAGGAGGAAAGAGACGCTTCATTCTGCAGCCCTTCAGGGAGCCCGGCGCAGAACGCGCGTTTGCTCTCCGACGTGCGTTCGCTCCCCATGAAAGCGCGCTTCTCTCGCGCCCTTTCACTCGCACATACAGCGTCCGGAGCGCGGCGACGATTTCATCGCCATTGACATCATACGGAACCTCACGGCGACGGCAGAAATCTGCTTTGGAGTCTCCATATAATTGATATCGCAATAAAAATTAGATAGATAGAATTGCCCCTCAGAAGACACTACTGGCAATAAAATCATCTCCAGCGTTGCTCGAACGAGTGCCACAGTGGCACTGCGGCAGTGCTACAGTTGACCATCCGAGTGGTTGGGGGTCAAATAAGGGAAAAGGTGTTATGGACAAGACGAGCTCGGGCAGGCCAGTTACAGTAACATCGGTGACTTAACGAATGGCAATGCAAGCCATACAATTAGAGCTTCCGAATTGGGTGGAGAGAAACGATGTACTCGGGGAACTGCAGAATGGGTTCTTGCAGATGAGGCAGATGCTTACAGGATAAAATCACAGCGTATCCGTGTGGTGAATGATGATGAGTGGGGCGAAGCTCCGGGGGATCATTCGGGTAAACCACAGCTACCGACGAGAGATAAAGAGAGCGCGCGTCGGGAACGAGAGAAAGAGAACGCGCGTCGGGAACGAACGCCTTTCTGCACCGCAGCGCACCTAGCTACGGACGAGAGAGAAAAACGCCGGAAGCGTTCTCCGGAAGCCGGAAGCTGGCTTCCGGAACCGGAAGTGGAAACGGAAGCAGAACCGGAAGTGGAAACGGAAGCGAAACTGGAAGTGGAAACGGAAGCGGAAGTCGGCTTCCAGTTATGCTATACACATACATATATATGTATATATGCGTATACATACATACATAGCAGTCTCGAGGCCAACCAGAGCTACGAACTTCTAGTGAACACTTCATAAAACTACATGCGGCGTCTCTTTCACGCCATCTATTGAGCAATTCATAAACTAGAGGTGGCTACATACTACTACTACTACTACTACTAATACTACAGAGGAGGAAACGACCCACACCCTAAGGAACTTCGCCCCTAATATATTTGTACTAACGCACGATTTTAATAGATGAGAATGGACGTTCATGGACAGCATTTCTAGATATTAGGTCGCCTACGGGTAAAACATTATGGGGTTTTACGTGGCAAAACTACGATCTGATTATGATGCACGCCGTAGTGGGGCATTCCGCAACAATTTCGATCTTTTGCCAGACTTTTGCAGACTATTGCAACGCTTGACCTGCCTGCATAATTCGGCGTAATAAGCATAGAGGTTTCGCTGGTTCCTGGGTACGCTTGTGAAAGCAAGACTATATTCGTAAACTTCGTTTGTTTGGTGTACAAAGTGATTGGGGAAATGTTTTACGACAGTGTCGTCCTACCGCAGTTCATTGACGGAAAGCGAAAAAGGTTTCAAAAAAGGGGACGACTTTCAGGGCTATACAATATAGTGAGCGTACTATAGAATAAGTGAGCGTACTAGCACTTCTGAAAAAGTGTGGCAAACCCCAAAGACGGCTACGTAATCGTTTTAACGGGGTTTTCCACGTCGGCCAGGACGCAACGCTGTTGAAGTCGAACGCGTCGGGTTGCTGTATGGGAAGTTGCCTAGCCACTTCATGATGATATATGGGGTTTAACGGCGCAAGGGCCAATAATGGCCAAAGAGCGCCGGGCCAGTGTTAATGAGTTTAAATTGATGCGATGGATTACGAGTGGTGGATATGACGTGGCTGTAAAGGGGCCTAAAATTGTCGCTGTAAAGTGCATAAAATCTACAGGTAATAAGATTATGGGAATGACTAATGGCGTGTGCTATGAACATTGAATATGCATTGCAAATAAATATTACTATTTCCAAAATATGTCCGATGCGAAAATTGGCATGAAGCACTATTGCCTCAACAGAACCCTTGGACATAAAGGCCTGGAGGCATGTGCTATACTAAACACTATCGCAACAGCATCCTCTGGCGGGAGGATGTGCTACGAATATCTAGGGCTAATTACATGTAGTACCACGTCATTCAAGAAACCTAGGACTGCTTTGGTATTAAAAATCGGTTCTTTGCCAAGAAACATATTGGGATGGATAGGGATATGGTATCGGTATGCAAGAGGAAAATGTTTCCTTCTCTCTGTTTCGGATTCCCGGCACTCCAGGAGGACATGGAGGACGGTCAGCCTCTCACCACATCTACCACAGGTTGGTGGTTCATCACCTGTCAACAAAAAACTGTGGGTTCCGTACGTGTGTCCTATTCTCAGCCGACTGAATAGGACGTCAGTTCGCCGTGTTTTCGTTACGGGGGGCCAGAAACCTAACTGTGGTTTAATCAAGTGAAGCTTATTACTTGTTTCAGCATCCCACAAGCTGTTGCCAGTGGCTTCGCAGTTTCTTTCGCAGGAAAGGTTTCAGATCTGTTACAGGGACAGCAGCTGTAGGGTTAATAGCGTGTGATGTTATTGACGTAGCCATTCGGTCAGCTAGCACATTACCCTCAATGCTTCTATGGCCAGGCACCCAGCATATAATGACATGCTGGTTACATAAATACGCTTGACAGAGAACGGAATAGAGCTCAGTAAGTACAGGATTTTTGTGTTTACCGAGTGACATCAATGCTTTTACGACGCTTAGGGAGTCCGTAAATATAATTGCCTTTTGAAGTTTTGATTTCCTTATATGCTTCACAGCCGACAACAGTGCATGGGCCTCAGCCGTAAAAATACTCGTTTCCGGGTAGAGTACACCGGATTCTGAGAAGGATGGGCCAACGGCTGCATAAGACACCCCGGCATGTGACTTGGAGGCGTCAGTGTAAAGCTCTGTACACGAGTACTTGTATTGAAGCTCTAAGAAATGCATTTTAATGTGTGCCTCTGGTGCGTGTTTAGTGACCTCTACAAACGATGTATCGCAATCTATGAGTTGCCACTGCCACGGCGGTAACAGTTTCACTGGAGCCATAGGACGATGATCAAGCAGCGGAACACCCATTTCCTCACTGAGGTTACTCACACGCAAGGAGAATGGCTTTCTCGCTGCAGGTCGATTATGGAAGAGTGTGGCAGCGGTAACGTCATTTATGGTTGAATAAGAAGGATGTTCATTGTTTGCTTGTACTTTCAGAAAATATGTGAAACTGCGATATGAACGCTGCAGATGGAGTGACCACTGGTTAGACTCTACATAGAGGCTTTGGATCGGACTTGTTCGGAAAGCACCGGTCGCGAGGCGGATACCCAGATGGTGAACGGGATCTAGTATTTTTAATGCACTTGGCGTTGCAGAATTATAAATTATAGACCCGTAGTCAAGCCGGGAGAGGACAAGACTCCTATACAAGTTAAGCAAACATTTTCGATCACTGCCCCATGTTGTGCGGGACAGAAGTTTTAGAACGTTCATTGTCTTCAGGCATTTTGTCCTCAGATACTTAATATGAGGAATAAATGTAAGCTTGGAATCTAAAATGATTCCTAAAAACTTATGCTCGCTGCTCAAAGAGAGCGCATCTCCTTTGATTTGTATACTTGGGACAGGCGTTACGCCTCTCTTGTTTGTAAAGAGTATGCAAGTGCTTCTCTGAGCGTTAACATTAAAACCATTCTCCTCCGCCCATTTGGACAATCTGTTAATTCCCAGCTGTACCTGTCGTTCGCAGATGGCAATATTACATGACTTAAAGGCTATCTGCACATCGTCGACATAAATGGAATAAAACATTGTGCGTGGGATGACTGTACGCAGCGAATTCATTTTTACAATAAATAGTGTGCAGCTAAGCACACCGCCCTGCGGCACACCAGTTTCTTGTGTGAATGACCTAGACAAAGCTCTGCCCACCCTTACGCGAAATGTGCGATTAGTGAGGTAACTTTCGATTGTGTTAAGCATATTGCCACGAACACCCATTGCCGAAAGATCTCGGAGAATTCCAAAGCGCCATGTGGTGTCGTAAGCTTTCTCTAGGTCTAGAAATACAGACAGACAGAACTGCTTATGTATGAAAGCATCTCTAATATATGCCTCAATGCGGACAAGGTGGTCTGTAGTAGACATACCTTCTCGAAAACCACACTGGAAGGTGTCCAAAATTTTGTTATTTTCTAGGAAGCATATTAGGCGCCGGTTTATCATTTTTTCATACAGCTTGCACAGGCAGCTTGTTAGAGCTATTGGCCTGTAGCTGCTGGCCAAGGACGGGTCTTTGCCTTGTTTAAGTATGGGGATGATTATGGCTTCCTTCCATGAAGACGGAATACAGCCAGCCGCCCACATGGCATTAAAAAGAGACAAGAGTGTTTTCAGTGTTTCGGGGTGTAAGTACCTAATCATTTCGTACATGATACGATCCCCACCTGGCGCTGAGTTGTTGCAACAAGCGAGAGATGCTTGAAGCTCAGCTAAAGTAAATGGGGAATTGTAGGCCTCACTCGATGAGCCTTTGCGATTTAGGGGCCGCCGCTCTTCGCGTTCTTTGATTCTCAGGAATGTTTCGGTATAGTGCGATGCACTTGACACATATTCAAAATGTTCGCCTAGACAATCCGCCGGATCTTCGAGGCTATCACCTTGTGTACTTACTAAGGGTAGGGGATGCGACTCCCGACCTGTTAGTTTATTTACCCGATTCCAGACTTTTCTTTCATCGGTGTACGAATTTATACTGGTGATGTACCTATCCCAACTTTCCCTCTTTGCACGTCGACGTGTTCTCCTACCTTGTGATTTTATCTGTTTGAAATTAATGAGGTTTTCAGCAGTTGGAGAATTGCGAAGCAATCTGAAAGCTTTGTTTTGATTTTTGCGCGCTTTCCGACATTCGTCGTTCCACCATGGGATGCGACGCTTATTAGCTAATCCGCTAGTCTGCTTAATACATTTAGCTGCAGCGCTAATAATGAAACCTGTTAGGTATGCAACAGCGTCTTCTACATTAAAAACAGCAATTTCATCTCCGCCTAAATACGTAAGCTCTCGGAACATTTCCCAGTCGGCCGAGTCCATGTTCCATCGAGGAAAATGTGGCAAGCATGTATCTTGTTTTGTTAAGTTTAGCATAACTGGGAAATGGTCGCTCCCAAAGGGGTTCCTGAGAACAGACCACTCCAGATACGGAATTAGAGTACTCGAGACTATACTTAAATCAATGGCTGAGTATGTGTTATGTGTAACGCTGTAATAAGTTGGCTCTTTCTTGTTAAGTATAGATGCACCTGAAGAAAACAGAAAATTTTCTATAAGGCGTCCTCGCGCATCTAAACGAGAGTCGCCCCATAAGGGGCTATGAGCGTTCACATCACCGACAACTATGTATGGCGGAGGAAGTTCATCAATGAAGCTTTGAAACTGTGTCTTGGAAAGTTGATAACAAGGAGGGACGTAAATCGAACTAATTGTGACTAGCTTACCGAACAGTATTGCTCGGACAGCAACTGCCTCAAGGGAAGTTCGGAGGTTTAATTGCCGACAGGCAACACCTTTATCTACTATTATAGCGACACCGCCCGACGAGGCGGTAGCGTAGTCACGGTCCTTGCGAAAAATGGCATATTGCCTTAAAGAGTTTGTGTTCTCTGCTTTGAGATGCGTCTCCTGGACACACAGCACCCTCGGACTATATTTAAGAAGGAGCTCTTTGACATCATCAAGGTTATGAAGGAGACCCCTAACGTTCCATTGTAATATTTGCGTGTTCATATTGAAAAGGAGTTTGTGCTGTGTGTTCAGAAGATGAAGACTAGCTCACGGTGCCCTTTCCAGGCGCCGTGACGCGAGGTTTCTCTTTTCTGGAGCGGTCGAGAGATTCCCGCCGCTCCTTAGGCGCAAGTGGCGCCGTCTGGCTGGTTGTTGTGTCCATAGCCTCTTGTGAGGCGCTGGACACGCGCTCTTGCGAGCGGTTGGTGTGTCGTGACGGCCTCGTCTCGTGGGACGAGACCCTTGAGGCCACCAGCCCGGAGGTCGATGGCCCCTTGTTCTGAGATGGCGGAGCAGCACTAGCTGCAGCCGCCGAGGGGGCGGATGGCGTCACCGCCGGCTCACTGTGTGTGGGCCTGACAGCCGCCGGAGGCCGTTGTGGCGCTGCCCCCTGACGCGCCACTTCGGCAAAGCGATTCTTCGGCAGGTAGGACACCCGCCTTCGCGCTTCTCTGAATGATATGTTCTCTTTGACTTTGATCGTTACTATTTCTTTCTCCTTCTTCCAAGATGGACAGGAACGCGAATACGCGGCGTGCTCCCCATCACAATTTACACAGTGTGGCGCGTTCTCACAAGATTCAGATAGATGTTCATCGGCACATTTGGCACAGGTTATTCGGCCTCGGCAGTTCTGAGAACTGTGGCCAAACCTCTGGCATTTGAAGCAGCGGAGGGGATTCGGGATATAGGGCCTGACTCGGATCTTTACATAGCCTGTCTCGATAATCTCGGGAAGTACACTTGAGCCGAATGTTAGGATTAGATGCTTGGTTTGAATCTCTTTACCATCACGCCTTATCTTAATTCTTTTCACATTGATGACATTCTGGTCACTCCATCCCTCCAAAAGTTCAGTCTCAGTTAGCTCCATTAGATCATCATCGGAGATGACACCACGAATGGTGTTCATAGAACGGTGTGGGGTGACACTCACTGGAATGGCCCCGAAAGACACAAGATTGGGAAGCTTTTCGTATTGCAGTTTATCACGGAGTTCAAGAAGTAGATCACCGCTTGCCAATTTGGAAACTTTGTAGCCTGGGCCAAAAGTCTCCATCAGTGATTTCGCAACCAGAAAAGGTGAGACTATTCTTGCTGACTTTTCTGCTTTCTCGGAATGTATAACATGAAATCTTGGGAAATTATCAACTTGGCGGCCAAAAAACTTAAAAACTTCTTCGGTGCGCCCTCGTTTATGAGGGCGATCAGGGAGTCGGGGGAATGACGAAAAAGCCATAAAGGTAACGATGATTTCGGCAGCTATGCCAGCCACCCACCACCGAGCCCAACAAGGCGACGCTACGAGACCCGAAGGAGACGCAGACGCCAGCTGTACATAGCCACTATAACCTAATATAGTAGACCCAAGGTTGCATAGATTACACCAGGTTAACCCTTGCTGCCTGGAAAATTGGAAGTAAAACGAAGCGAAGAGAAGACAGGAGAGATGGAAAGTGAGAGAGAAAGACGAAGGTTGGAGGGAGAGAGACAGGAAAAGGCAACTACCGATTTCCCCCGGGTGGGTCAGCCCGGGGGTGCCGTCTACGTGAAGCCGAGGCCAAAGGGGTGTGTTGCCTCCGCCGAGGGGCCATAAAGGTCCAAGCACTCAGCATTGGCTCAACCCCCAGGATCCCCTTTTCCCCGGACACGGCTAAGCCACGCACGGTTAAGCGTGGGAGGGTCCGACCCCCATGTGCTCGGGTCCGTGGTGTCGCAACCCACCAAACGCCTGCTTACGCAGGCGCCCCTGCGGGGGCCTAGCCACTTCAAATCGGACGCATGTTGTTCGTTGGCCATCTTGCTTCGCGTTCGGTAGACGAATGCAAAGGAAGGCGTTCAACAGGCCACTTTTTACGCCATGTCGCATTTTGGCTTTCGAGTATCGAGGCCAAAGCGACACCGCGTATCGAGAGGGGCCTCAGGGACGCGCTCTCACCGGAGACACGCCTGTACACTCTTGCGTCGCAATAGCAAGTGGCGTTGAATCGTGTGCCGGAAAACAGGAGGTAATGCAGGTGTCGCCACCAGATAGCTACAGAAACATAGGTGGTGACCGCTAAAGTCAGTCCCAGATATTTGTTTTGCTTTTTTAGAGCAGAAAATCTAGGGACTTTAGTGACCGCTACACTCGCGAGAAGATTGACACGACGAAGGAGAAAGAACGCCGCCACTCCAATAATATTGTAAATTGTGCACTTTAGGAAAATAATCTGTCTGTTCTAATTACTAAATTGCACAGTAGCTGTAGATTCAGAAACCGTATCTAAATGTTCAGGTGCCCAATTCTCAGCCAATCCCCCGAAGTGGGTACGAGCCATGTGTTGAGGATACCATCATCATCATCACGTGCCGTTCTACGGGGTTCGCGAACGCTGCCCTACTGGCCAGAACAGCCTTGGCTTGGGCCGTCCTTCCACTGCGGACGCGACTCCTCCTGAAGCCCGGACTTGAACCACATTCACCGTCAGTGCAAAGGCTGACGACGACAAGCGGGGAGACTGCGGGAGCAAGTGCCGATGGAGGACCGAGGGAGTGCGCCGAGCTTTTGCCGCCATGACGCAAGAGGAGGATCTAGCGAAGAAGGAAGTGCCTGAGGCATTGAAGAAATCGGGGTTGGCGCGTTATGGAAACAATTTAAAATAAACTTTGCTTTGAAGGATCTTTACTGTGGTTCGATTAATGCCTGCGCAAAAGGTTTCCAAGGATGGTTTTAAGAGCGCAGCTCTTATGCGCATGTTACTGCATGGGTTGAGCGTGGGTGTCTCTCGGCGCCGATGCCGCTCATCATGCGAGCGTTCCCATACTGCCACTCCCTCGGCGAAGGCCCTGACCGCACTGGCCCACTGACAGTCGGTGCGCTGATGTCGATCGGTATAAAATTATTTGCCTCAATATGCCGCGAAATGAAAATGCCTCTATGAGGGGGATTATGACTCATATAATGCATTCTTGGAAAAGAACGCCTCTGACCGGCCGGCGGAATTTTGGAAGTATATCCGCTAGCGTACTAGTAATCGCGGAGAGTGTTTTCGCCTGCTCGACTCTAGTGGAGTAGAAGTCCAAGCAGTCGCGGATTGTTTTGCTGCAAATTTCTTTTCCCCATATAAACCTTCAGTTTCAACGCTGGTGTCAGTCAGCAGCACACAACGGCTCCTACATCTAGTCCTGTGTTGTTTGATGCACAGCTGATCAGCGAATGCCTTAAGCGCTTGAAGCATTCCCTATCTTGCGGTCCTGATGGCAACCCTTTCGCCATCTTAAAAGCGTACGGTGGTATATTTGCCCCAGTATTGACATCTATATTTCATAGCTCTCTGAATACTTCCACTTTCCCTCACATGTGGAAAGCTGCTCGTGTTTTTTCTGTATTTAAGTCTGGCTGTAAAACCAATGTCTCAAATTAGCGCCTGATTTCTCTTTGTGACACGTCTAAGGTTTTTGAGCTTGCATTTCACCACGTATTGTCTTGTACTGTGAAGAACACATCGATTCCGAATCAGCATGGCTTCCTCACCGGCCGCTCCACTATCACAAATCTCGCATGCTTCATGACACATATCTCCGCGCCGGTACTTCAAAGGGGGCAAGTAGACACCATAAATGGTAAATGCTTTTGATTTGGTAAATCACTCACTGCTTCTCATCAAGCTTACGCACTTTGGTGTTGACTTGTCAATTGTAAATCTCTTGCGGAGCTATTATTGGTAGATCATGTTTTGTTAACGTCAACGGCCAAACGTCTTCTTCGTACATGGTAACCAGCGGCGTTCCTCAAGTATCAGTGTTAGGACCACTCTCTTTTTTAATTTTTATTAATGACGTTCTTTCCGCCATTCGGCATTCTTCATTCCTTCTATATGCCGATAACAAAGATTTTTAAGGCAATTCACACTGTTGATGACTGTCGCATCCTGCAGTCTGACCTGCTTTCTTTTTCTAAATTGTGCACAGATAATAACCTCACCTTGAATGCTGGTAAGACCGCCCATTTAATACCCTCATAACGAGGGCCTTTGGCGGGTATTTTGAATAAATAAATAAATAAGTCCAAAGTCATGACTTTCACCCGCAAAACAGCAAGCATTTCTTTTTCTTATTCAGTAGATTCTGTACCATTGTGTAAGGTCCGTGAGATCAATGATCTCGGTGTACTTTTTGATACAACCTTACACTTTTCAGCTCACACTAAACGCGGTGCAATGCAGGGCATGCGCACTCTTGGCTCTGTTTGCAGACTGTCGAGAGAATTCAATTTTACACCATTCCGCACGTTGTACACAACAACCTGTCTTCCTCAACTCGAATACGTGTCGGTCGTCTGGAACGGCATTGCTAGATCCAACAGGGACATTATCGATCGGGTCCAGAAAAAGTTCCTAAGCATATATCATCACCGCTTTGCTAACACAGGCTCCGGGCCCTGGTCTTGCACTGTTCGAATATTGCCATTGCCCTTACTTCGCGGCCGACGTACTCGCGCTGACCTGCTTTTCCTTTTCAAACTCCTTCACGGTATCCTAATGTGCCCCAAACTCCTCAGTGGTATCAAGTTTCGTATTCCGCGCAAGATCACCAGAGAACACAGACCTTTCCATGTTGCTGCCTGTCACCACCAACACTCAACCGTCCACAGAATACAGTCTTTATAACGCTCACTTTCATGACCTTGATATTTTTCATAACTCTCAGTCGTTGTTCTGCTCTGAGTTTTCCGTTGTCGTGTCCTAGTTTCACATATTGTTCAATTTCCCTTCTCCTCCTTTTTTATTATGTATGCATTTTGCGCCTACGGTTACATGTATGTACACTTTTCTTTTCAATATTGTTATTTTTTATTCATTGTTTTTTTTCTTACTGATATTCCCCTGCTGTATTTCTTTTTCTATGTATACGTGCGCCAGCACCTGGACCTCACGGTTGTTCCTGGGCACGATAAATAAATGATTGATTGATTATTATTTTATTCTTATAGTTTTTACAGTTTGCCGGCAAATGTCACATTGCACGTGTTAGCGTTTCTTTCATTGAAGAGACCCCAAACGAAGCATGGTTTCTGAAGGCTCTTTTTCCTTCTCCCGCGATCATCCCATGTATGCATGCTGTTACGAGCGAAAGGTCGTTATTCACCCGTTTCGTCACGGCGTTGGCTTTACACATTCGCTGTCTTACATTCTACATCCCCTCTGGACTGTCACGCCTGAGCACAGAGGTAATTAAGCCTCACAGCTTCTCCAATTCTTTTGCGGGGGCCTCACGCGTCGTTACAGCCTTCCAAAGGGCATTGTTGCGACGCCCCCGAATTTCTTCTAAGGACCTCCCGCGCTCCTGCAATGTACATTACACACGTGGCTTTTGCTCCACGCATCGAGTTGGTTACAAGCTGCACAGGAATACTGTACACCCTTTCCATTTCATTCTCTCCCCCCCTTTTTTTCCTTATCTCAAGGACAAGCACCGTACCACCCTTTTTCAGTTTTCCCGAAGGCTCTGACAGGTTTTTCATAGACTTCGTGGAATGAAGCGAAGGGATGCGCAAGTGTCATCTGGGAAACCGGCTGCGTCGTATGAGAAAGAAAAATCACTCTCCCATTGTGCGCCATTGACACTTCTATTGTGTAGGAGTCGAGTGTAGGGGGATTATAGGCGGACAATGGACATTTCTTTCTGCAGGTCCTTCATCCTGGTTCACCGACCTGACCCATTCCTCTCGCTCCAATGCACTCAGTTGGTGCGACTCTGTTCTGGAATGCCGATTCGCAGTGCGGCGCGCGTGGTGTCAATTCCTTCCGTGTCATTCTTGTCGTACCCGTCACCAGGAACGCAACTGCATCATGGCCGAGAAAATTTTTTCTGCTTCGGTCGGCAAGCTCGGCAAGCACAAGGACAGTCAGGACCTACGACGTCGCTTTCTTGTGACTGCCATGGCTCGCAAGGCGCGAGATGCCGTTCCCAGGACGCGAAGGGCCAGAGTTGACGAAGAACCCGGAGAGAGAGACAAATTTATTCTGCCAGCGCTGAACCTCGTGGACGCCGCGGTCGAGGATGTGTGGCCGCAGGAAAGTCTGCGTCGCGTGTCTGGAAACAGCTCACGAACAGACGCATCTGATTCTACTTACCAAACTGGTGCAGTGCCGGATCCGGCGTACCAGCTGAGAAGCCCTAAGGATACGGTTGAGCTTCCTTCGGCAGTACGCGAAGGTGAGTCATGCATTGCCTCTTGATAAGGGTGCAGAGCTTCGTCATTGTCTCTGTGTGATTTTCGTTAGTTGCGCGGCTCGCTTTCTGTCCGCGTTAGTCGTTCTGCGCTATTAACCTACAGGAACGGGTGTCTGAGCATTATATGCGTGTGGTGCTATAACCATTGTGATGCCATCGCTGAACACTTTTCTACCGCTAACTATTGTGTCCCGCGCACGACTTATCCTCATCAACACCTTGTATTTAACGATGTAATGTATGGCGGTAAACGATGCTCATATCACTGGCATTAGATAAGCGAGAAACTAGCATTACGTAAATTATATTTGTCAAGCTGAGCAGTGCAGAGCAATCGTCCTTTAATTACAATATAAGAATATCCCTAACTTCAATATTTAATTATATTGTTCCAAGAGGTGCGCCGAAATCAATTGTCATTCAGTGTATCATTTATTATTATGTATTATAGTAGCCTCCCCTGCTAATTGCGGTGAAAAAGAATGTGAACTGCCGGTGTGTTTCGTGGCACGTTATATCAGCCAACTGGTTCTGGCCTCAGGATTTATCTTAACTGGGCTCCGACTGGCCACACACACAAAGTCGGATATCGTTTGAAAATAAAAGCGGTCCACTCTATAGTCAATGCTACATTTTTTAAGCTGTTAGCCTAGAAAGCTTGTTTCTAAGCCCATACGTGCAGTCACTTCAAAAAAATCGCAATGCGAGGCGCAACCACGTGGAGAGAGCGGGCCGGTGCAACGTGCACGATGGCCGCGGTGTTTCCGTGACGTCTAGCTGTTTGCTAATATATAAAGCGCGCTGCGTTTAATTTATTGCAACAGTCGGAGCCTCGCATCCATGCAAACGGCGTTAATGCGCTAGGAAGGGTAGTTCGAGAAAGGGATTGAGAGAAAGGAAATAGCTGCAAGAGCTGCGGAAGATATCGCCAAGCTTTCCGGACAGGCTGCCGCCCGGCGCGCTTCTCTGTAGGCGCGAGCGCGGCAAATTTATTCTTGAAAAGGCAGAAGGGGACAATTCTGCTTGTACGTACTGGCAATGGCTGACAACTAGCGGCGTGCAGAATTAAGATAAGGAGAGCAAGGAGGTGCTGTTTGGCACATTCGCAGAATGTACAATAGCGCTTATTAGCGCGATTGACTCCAGACATGGCTAGGACGCTTCATAAATGCGTGTCGGCTAGTGGTCAGGATGGGCTATTCTGACGACGGTGAATTGTGGATGGAAGGAGGAACGAGATGGAACGAGATTCCAGGAATTCGCAGGTTCCCTTATTCTCTTTAGTGACCGGTACAGAGGCGGTTCTGAAATGGGCACACAACACGGGGGCTCCGCCGACATCTGTCACGAGCACATCTCGGCGTCCATCACGCTTTCTAGCGTAGGGAGACGCTTTATTGCTCAGTGGGGGGTTCGGTGTCAGAAACTTTTTTTTAATCAAGTAATATTAGGCACGCCTTGCCCTTGACGGCGCTTGCTTCGTGACCACGGAATATCTGTAAGTTGCAGCTGTGTTGTGCAAGAGCACTTGTGACTTTTTTTTTTTTTTTGTCGCTTGGTCAAAGCGTGGGGAGAGCGGGGAGGGGGGGGGGAGGAGTGCACTATTGAAAAAGTAGAAAGCATAGTGAGTGAGCAAAAAAAAAAAAAGAATGCCCGAATGTTAACAGGTCAAGAGTCAGGTTCGCTACATTACGCTGGGGGAAGAGAAGGGAATGCCGTGATTCTGAACACGTGCACGGACAGCACGACGCATTCAAAGGAAGGCAAATTTTACAGAGGCAGAGGTTGTTATATTGCGGCAGCATATGTGCATGCACGAGGTAACGTGAAACAGTTGAATACATGGACTGAGCTACGTATCAAATGCAGCAAGTCATGCGCGTGGCGCCATGGCATGTCGCGTGAATATTTAGCCATTAGTTGGCTGCCACACATATTCAAAATTTATTGGTGCCGTTTACTTTTAATATTTTTTTTGGACAGCATGCCCCCCGACGTCTGCATTGCAACATTCGGTTTGGTTAGAGTGTTATTACTGGCCGTCTGTGCATCACAGTGGCTCCATGATCTGCATATAATTGTGGTGCAAGTATTTTTTTATAAACTTGCCAGAGACGTCGTTGGTGGCTAAATGTATCTAGCATCTTGATTACGTTCTATTGAGGCTTTCCAAGGCATGGATGTATATTTTTTTTTTTAGCGATTGTCGCCACAAGTCCAGTTGAGTGCTCCGTAATGGGATGTTTTGTTGTTTGGTAGTCGAAAGGTGCTTTCGAACCGTGGCAATTTGCGGAAGCCGCACATCACAGGCTGTGAAGAAATGTTCATGACAATGCATTGTTAGTGATGATGATTATATAAAATGTTGCATTGTTTGAGGCTGTATACATGTATCGAGAAAGTGAGAAAAGCTCTTTAATGAATCTTTGAGATGTTTGCCTGGCGGCATGCCTATGAACGGAAATGATGCATACATATGTACATATCTTACCCGCCGTGGCTGCTTAGCGGCTGTGGTGTTGGGCTGCTACTTAAGCACGAGGTCGCGGGATCAAAACCGCGCACGTAGTTTTGCAGACTCAACTGGAGCTCGAATCACACGTGTTTCAGACCTACTTAAACTTACCCGGAATGACACAAGCTCCGATTAGTCTTCCAGTGGCGCAATCAAATTTTTCCCCTGTGTGCCAGCAGCCCGGTTCAACTCACACACCTCCACGGCATTTGCCAGTTTTGCGGGTCTCCCTAAATTGGAATCGCAAGTGCTTTGTCTGGCAGTCCTATAATAGCAGACGAATGGATTATCGCAAAGAAATTCGTTCGTAATTCCTCAAACCTTCCTTAATTAGTCAAATCATGATAGATTTTGTGGACATCTCGACTTCTAAGTAATGCTGTATTGTTTGCGAGCCATGAATAAATAATTTGCAACAACGACAGCACAAATTTTTGAAAGGGGTACGAAATTTTATATAAATCCCCTCAGTAAACTTATATCACGTAAGTGGGTCCTTGGTTTCGCGCCACTTTATCGTATAATTTTCTTGTTTGTATTTTTTCCAACAGTACATTTCTTCTTTCTCGCAAACGTGGCTATCCCAGTGTATCAAATTGACTAGAACTCGCGTTCCCTTCGCCTCGCCTTTGGTCACGGAAATTCAGACTTCATTCTGGCTCACTCACTTCATGCTTGGCTCAGAGTGGGCTCGAGTGGACGCATGAGTGAGTTTAGGAGTGCATATTTAAGGCCAAAGGTGAAGGAACAACGTAGTTGCGTAGAATTTATTTCGCGGGAAAGCTGTGTTTTTGTGATTTTGAGGGTCTGAACAGCGAAGCTGCGAGTTGTCATGGTAGGCCGTGCCAAATGAAGGCTTTATTTTGAGAAATTGGGCGGCATAGAGATCCGGTGGTCCAACTGTTCCCGGCGATTTCCTTAAACATCAAAAGGGCGAGGACGTGTGTCAGGTGAAACACCCTGTAAAGAACCGCGCCCACCTGCGGGGACAGCCGTCCTTGCGACCACCATCATTTCCGATTTTTCCTTATAACATTACATTTAAATAAACAATAACCATAAAGATTATTTCACATGTATTACTAAATTACCCCTCTAAAATAACAAAATCCCACTCTTAAAGCCCCGAAAAGAGGTGTGGTTAGCCTCCGAAGGCCCAAAAATTAAAATCAGGTAACGACGCCGCCTTGAAGTACTTACTCGTTACAGCTCTACGGGACGTCATATACTTTGACGGTGAACTAGGGCATATTTAATTGTTTATCGGTATAAATGAAATACATAATGTTCTAAAGAAGCCTAGGTTTCAACATAGCAAGTTTCGGGAACATTTACCGAGCCAGCGCGGCGCAAATAGGAAAAAAAATGCTTCGGGCCGCTAAGGTTCTGGCGCAAAATTCATTAACGGGCCATTTGACCTCTGTTTTCTCCTTCAATAAAGATATATTATCGCAAAATTAACGGAACTAGAGTTTTCAATCAATTTTTTATCGGTTTATACATTAGGCATCTCGAGTTCTCGTGAAGCTAATGGCCGCCTCATCGAATACACTAGATCAAGGATTACAATTGTGCTATCTGCCTCAGGCAATTTTTAATACTTTCGTGCAGCTAAAATAAAACACCCTGTATGCTATTCTATGAGGGAACCGTGACAAACTGCTATGGAGGATACAGCGCCATTGCAGAACGATGTTTGACTCGGTTGCTAGCGTAAAGCTTCCGCAGTGTCCTCACAGTTTCCTTCGAGATGAGCACTCACGCAACATAGCATTTTTTTAAATACGCGTTATAAGTTGCACATGGCGTCACACGATGCCGCTGCCGGCGTTGCTGCTGCCACAAATTGTTCGGGTGACCCCATATGCCATAAAAGGTAATGCATTCACGGACGAGCTAAATTGGCTAATAGCGACCGACAATACGGACTGGGGTGCACATGACTTCCTTTGAATGCCCCGAGCATATGCAGTGTGACTGGAAGCAGACCATGCGCGCTCCTGGCGGATAGCGTGGTTTAAACGACCTCGGTATACGGTTGGGTTTTGGCTATTACACCTTTACACTGACATAAAAATAAAACGATATGACCCATAACTGTCATTTGCAATATTTCCGTATGATATTCTGGAACATACGTGTACTTATATAGCACTTATAGGCGAGCCAAACAGTATGCGTCCAATTTTTTGTAAATTTTAAGCTGTCTCTATTTCTGCGCTGACAAGAGCAAGCAGCGTCGCATGTCGTCACCAGCAGTGCTACCTGTGCCGTCTACGCCTTATTTATTGCGATAGCAATTATATGGACACTCCAAGCGCATTTCTGCAGCCGTAGTCGACGTGATGTTCCTTCCGTATATGGGTTAAACACGATAACATCGTCGTCGTACGCTGTATGTGCGAGTGAAAGCTTGCCAGGGTCAGCTGACGATCGCTGCTCAATCGCGCGCGTACAAGGGAGGAAGCGCGTCTTCTTCTCTCCCGGTCGAGGCAAAAGTGGGGTGGGGGGGAGGTGCAGGATCTACTCCGTCGGCTGCTGCTTACGGCGCCGGCGCCTCATCTTGAAAGCGATCTGCGATTTGGACAAAGTGCAAGCGCCGAGTGCCGGTAGTTTCGTATGCGCTGTGCTTTCGACGTTTCGCTCGCGTTGAAGCGAGAGACAGCACGAAGGTCAATTAGCTCACTGCTGTTGTCGCGCTTTCTCACTACAGCGTTTAGACAGCGAGTTCTACGGTCACCGAGTGCGATGTGTTCATGTTTACCTGTGCGCGCGTGACACCGTGCTTTTTAATTTAGTTGGAAAGCGTATGTTTGCAAATTTATGCGACCAATAAAGCTACTATCCTTACATTGTAAGGCTGTCTACCAATTTGCTATCGAAATCGATGCTTCGCCTTTCAGGTGAAACTGCGACATTTTATTATTGATGCAATAATATTGATGACTGATTATTACATACAGCGGCTTGAAGAGCGTCGTTTCGGGCACACATTTTTCATTCTTTCCCGTTCTCGTCTCATTTCCTAAATCTCAATTTCTTTTCATGTTATGTCTTGCAGCGCCCGTCGTCCACGTCACAGTCCTCAATTCAACGGAGGAGGGATCGAGCCACCCCGTTCCCGCTAACGATGAGCTGCGACTACCTCTAGCAGTCAAGCGTCCGAGGACGACGGAGCCCGGCAAGGACCCCTGCGAAGCTCAGTGCACCCCTTTGGATGCTGCTGCCAATTTCCAGGATACCCAAGATATGGACACTTCTTAGTGTGTCGGCGGCGTTGATACATCCATACGCTATATACAGGGTGTCCCTTGTATATTTCACTAGGTATAGTGAAAGGCGTAGTCATTTCACTATTCATACTATTTGACTTTACTACATTATTTTTTCCTTATGTTTATACTAATTGTATTATTGCATTATAAAGATATGCAAGGATTTGCCGGTGCGCTTAGAGGTATGAGAGCTAATACTAGGTCCAGTTGGTCCGATCGTATTGGGTAACGTAGTTTTCATGCGCTAAAATTTACGTGCCCTTCTAAAAGATATTTCTTGTGTGGCTTGTAGACAACATTTAGCTTTGGAAAAACACATTTATATTGACAGTAGAGCGATAGAGACGATGGCTTGTAGTAAACTCAGGTGTTTTCTGAACCAGCCATGATGAATGCTGTCTTCGCATAAATAGTGCTCGATAAGCTAAACGGTGAAAAGTGTGTTTTGCTCTTTTCTATGCTTCCAACGGAAAAGAAGGCCCTTTTAAGCTAGCAAATTACCTAGTGAATTGCAGCAATGACTGGTGTGTGCGACAGTTGGTGGACTTGTCTAACCGCTGAGGATGAACCACATCTTGCGTACAGTGACAAAAATTATATTGAATAACCAGATGGAAAAAAAGAACGGACTTGTGCTTCAAAAAACCACGTAACAACAACAACAAAGCAGTGAACGAAAAGTTGAGACAACAAAACATATGGTGTATGTCTAGCTTGATATATGCCTGTCTATGGTGATTCATTTGTTTCGCATGTTTAGCTAAACCCTGTTTCTATGCAATATTTTATCTTCTGTGGCCCTGTGGGAACGTTGCAATTCCAATTTCGTGTTTTCACTGTTGCTCCTTGTGAAAAGTTTTTTAATACTGCACAAATGTGCGCCATTATATCTTACAATTTATTTTACTAGTTCTATAGTGCTCTGTGTAAAATAAAATATGGACTGTAACATGAAAAATAAACATCGTTGTGTGGGATTTTACTGGCTGAGTACTTGAACTGAGAAGTAATCGCAAACACTCAGTTACAATGTATGTGGCTCTTAAAGGTATGATAGAGAACTGTAAATTACCTTTTCTTTTCCAGCCAACTGCTTCATTTGCACGCATATAACTGTTTGTAAACATTTCCCGTCTCTTGCTAATTCCCAAGTCTTGGCGCAAAAATAATTACAAGGAAACAAAATTGCATACGTATAGAATGCGATTATCAGCAACTGCCTCGTTTCTACTACAAAACTTAAGTTGAGACCTTTGTTTTAAAGGTAGAGAAACTCGCGTTATTACCCATACATCAAAAGGTGTCCTGTGCAGGTATATAACTGAGGAAATAAATAAATTTAACTTTAAAAGAAACACGAATAATGTTCAGGAGAATTCATGAAAATCCAGAGGGGACTTGCTATCCTAAAACTGTGATGTCACCACCCGTCGTAGTGCGGTGACTGTATCCTAATTTCTGAAGAATAGGCCGGCGCTGTGCTCCTTCCGGTGGCAGTTGCCAGCCTGCGCCTCGCATTCCCTTTGCTGTCAAGTGTATATATGTTTTCAAAACAAATAATGATAATAATGCCATAGGGAAGTCTGTGACCGCCAGTCGTTTGCGAAGTCGAAGTACCCGGTGACAGAGTCTTGACACCACGTTTGCTGCAGCGCTGTGCGTCTTACTGCCATCCTATAGTCTCGCTGAATAGCGCGAACATTCTTAAATTGGATCCCAGAGAAACCATTGCGGCCGCCTCCGTTGCGATGGCTATACACGCGAACGCGCTCCGTGGCCAGAGCGCGTTCGCGCGGTTGCGCCGAGAGACGCCGACGCTGAACGATCTGCGCTCTAAAAACCATACTTAATTGGAAACCTTTTGTGCAGGCAATAATTGCACAACAGGGAAGATCCTTTAAAGGAAAATTTATTTTGAATTGCCTCCCACGGACGCGTAAACAATGGTTTCTTTAATACCCTACGTAGGGAGCCTACATGCAAGCGCATGTACGCTCCCTAACCCCAAGCACTGCACCTACTAGTTTATTTTATTTAAATAAATTTATTCAATAATGGAATATAAAAATCGCGAGTGTTTATCACAACTTTTGAAAATTGGAACAGAAATAGAAATGCATTATTGAAACAGCAGATGCTTGCCGTCATCTTGGATTTGACTCATTATCTGAGCCGCTCGACGACGAATAGCTGCTATACGGGCGGTGGCGGCATCTTTTGTTGCCGCCATTGGCACTCGTGCTCGCTGCAAATGTGCTGCTCTTTTTGCGGTGGCGTCGGCTCTTGTTTCTTCCCCTTCCGTGGCTGCTCTCCGAGTCGGTAGTGGACTCTCCTCGGCGGCTGCGTTTGCGCTTGTGGCCACCGCGGCCGCTGCGGGACGAGTGCCTAGATCAGCCACGGCTCCTTCCCCTTTTGGCATGGTGACTGCTGCTGCCAGGGGAGTGACTTCGCGAGCGGTGTCGACGCGTGGCAGCCTCGGCACCGGCAGATGTAGCATTGCTCGCGGATGAGCTCCGTGGTGGCGTCTTGCCTTTCACCCTCTGCGCCTTCCGCGAAAGTCCCTTGCTGGTGGACGAAACGTTCACATCGGCGTCGGGTGCCGGTTCATCTGACGCCATTCTCACCTTGGCAGAAGCCGTGGTGACGTTGGCTTTCGGCGCTGCGAGCTTCTCGTACAGGGACTTCGCGGTTGGTGTAGACGGGTCCTTGCTGGCAGGCCTTTTGCACGCGGCCGCTTGATGGTGGTGGTGTCTTGAGAGGGACTGCCGCCATCGTCGGGAGGAGTTCCAAGGATCGCGTCTTGCGGCTCGCCCTACGTGCCTTCCGTGATAGTCCCTTGCTGGTGGACGGAACATTCACATCGGCGTCGGGTGCCGGTTTATCTGAGGCCTTTTTCACCTTATGAGAAGCCGTGGTGGCGATGGCTTTCGGCGCTGCGAGCTTCTCGTACAGGGACTTCGCGGTTGGTGTAGACGGGTCCTTGCTGGCAGGCCTTTTGCACGCGGCCGCTTGACGGTGGTGGTGTCTTGAGATGGACTGCGGCCATCGGCGGGAGCAGTTCCGTGATCGCGTCTTGCGGCTCGCCCTACATGCCTTCCGTGATAGTCCCTTGCTGGTGGACGGAACATTCACATCGGCGTCGGGTGCCGGTTTATCTGAGGCCTTTTTCACCTTGGGAGAAGCCGTGGTGGCGATGGCTTTCGGCGCTGCGAGCTTCTCGTACAGGGACTTCGCGGTTGGTGTAGACGGGTCCTTACTGGCAGGCCTCTTCCACGCGGCCGCTTGACGGTGGTGGTGTCTTGAGATGGACTGCGGCCATCGGCGGGAGCAGTTCCGTGATCGCGTCTTGCGGCTCGCCCTACATGCCTTCCGTGATAGTCCCTTGCTGGTGGACGGAACATTCACATCGGCGTCGGGTGCCGGTTCATCTGAGGCCTTTTTCACCTTGGGAGAAGCCGTGGTGGCGATGGCTTTCGGCGCTGCGAGCTTCTCGTACAGGGACTTCGCGGTTGGTGTAGACGGGTCCTTGCTGGCAGGCCTTTTGCACGCGGCCGCTTGATGGTGGTGGTGTCTTGAGATGGACTGCGGCCATCGGCGGGAGCAGTTCCGTGATCGCGTCTTGCGGCTCGCCCTACGTGCCTTCCGTGATAGTCCCTTGCTGGTGGACGGAACATTCACATCGGCGTCGGGTGCCGGTTCATTTGAGGCCTTTGTCACCTTGGGAGAAGCCGTGGTGGCGATGGCTTTCGGCGTTGCGAGCTTCTCGTACAGGGACTTCGCGGTTGTTGTAGACGGGTCCTTACTGGCAGGCCTTGCGCGCGGGCGCTTGACGGTGGGGGGCTCTTGAGCTCGACTGACGCCATCGCCGGCAGCAGCCCGCTTCCGCTTCGCCGGGGTCGTCTTGGCCGGGGCCACTTTCTTGGCTAGATTCTGCTCTTCCGTCATGGCAGCAATAACTCTGCGCACTCCCGCAGCCTCGGTCCTCCGTCGGCACTCGCTACCGCAGTCTCCCGCCGTCGTCGTCAGCCTTTGGACTGACGGTGAATGTCGTCCGACGCTGGGCTTCCGGAGGAGTCGCGCCCGATGTGGAAGGACGGCCAAAGCCAAGGCTGTTCTGGCCAGTCGAGCAGCGTTCGCGAGCCCCGTGGAACGGCGCGTGCACTTGTGTGCTTCTTTCTCCTTCGTCGTGCCAATCTCCGCGCGAGTGTAGCGGTCACCACCTATGTTTCTCTAGCTATCTGGTGGCGACACCTGCGTTCCCTCCTGTATTCCGGCTCACGATTAAACACCACTTGCTCTTGCGACGTCGAGCGCGTTCCTGAGGCCCCTCTCGATACGCTGAGTCGACTATCACTTCAATATTTGAAACCCAACACTTCACATGCGGCCATGCATGTCGCTACCAACGGCAAAACTGCTGGACTCCCGGAAACAAGTGATGAATGAAGCCATATGAATAGGCTACAAGCATGTACGCGACCAGATTTTTCTACAAGGTCATTCACCTCGTGGCGGGGCTTCAAGTCTCCCTTCAGTGGAAGGGGTGAGGGGGCTCCTAGGGCGGCAACCATGCAGTATAGCATGGGCACAGTCACACACGCAAACACACACACACACACACACACACACACATATATATATATATATATATATATATATATATATATAGAGAGAGAGAGAGAGAGTTCAAAATATAGAAGCACGTAGGATAAACATAGAACATGACTTTACTGACGTTGCGGCCGGGCTGCGGCCTGCATCAAGACTCTTGATGAAGGCCGGACCTATATATATATATATATATATATATATATATATATATATATATATATTGCGAGGCAGCAACCTCGACGGTTTATTATGCAGGCCGCGCGCTCAAGCGAATGACGCTGGCCATGATGATGAGTATATACCGATGAAGAAGATGAAGGGGTAATATAATGCTCACAATATATATATATATATATATATATATATCAGTGCTGCATTGAATCGCAGGGTCCAGCAGTGAAACAGGTGACATATAGTCTTCGTCGAACAAGTGTGCTGACCACCATAGACAGAGCCTCGATTAAGTGCATGCAGGAGTAGCACATGTGCTTTCCTGTTTTTGCTCAATGACATATCAATGAATTACTTGCGATTACATCATTAGTCAAAAAATTTGTCGCTGTTTCACCCAAAAGGCGAAGCACCAATTGCGATAGCAAATTAGTAGAGAGCTATACGGAGTAAGGATAGTAGTTTTATCAGCTGTATAAACTTGAACATGCAGCAGCACCAGCAACGCGCAGAATTGTTGTCGACGCCGTCGGCGTTTTGCCCCCGTTCGCACCGAACGCGCGCGGCGTTTTTATATAAATAGCTAAAATATAGCTAAACGTCGCCTCCCCTCCCTCTCTCCCGTCCCCCCACAGCCTTTCACGCGACGGAAAGAGTTGCGTTTGCTCTCTATATACGGAAAGGAGGAAAGAGACGCTTCATTCTGCAGCCCTTCAGGGAGCCCGGCGCAGAACGCGCGTTTGCTCTCCGACGTGCGTTCGCTCCCCATGAAAGCGCGCTTCCCTCGCGCCCTTTCACTCGCACATACAGCGTCCGGAGCGCGGCGATGATTTCATCGCCATTGACATCATACGGAACCTCACGGCGACGGCAGAAATCTGCTTTGGAGTGTCCATATAATTGATATCGCAATAAAAATTAGATAGATAGAATTGCCCCTCAGAAGACACTACTGGCAATAAAATCATCTCCAGCGTTGCTCGAACGAGTGCCACAGTGGCACTGCGGCAGTGCTACAGTTGACCATCCGAGTGGTTGGGGGTCAAATAAGGGAAAAGGTGTTATGGACAAGACGAGCTCGGGCAGGCCAGTTACAGTAACAGCGGTGACTTAACGAATGGCAATGCAAGCCATACAATTAGAGCTTCCCAATTGGGTGGAGAGAAACGATGTACTCGGGGAACTGCAGAATGGGTTCTTGCAGATGAGGCCGATGCTTACAGGATAAAATCACAGCGTATCCATGTGGTGAATGATGATGAGTGGGGCGAAGCTCCGGGGGATCATTCGGGTAAACCACAGCTACCGACGAGAGATAAAGAGAGCGCGCGTCGGGAACGAGAGAAAGAGAACGCGCGTCGGGAACGAACGCCCTTGTGCACCGCAGCGCACCTAGCTACGGACGAGAGAGAAAAACGCCGGAAGCGTTCTCCGGAAGCCGGAAGCTGGCTTCCGGAACCGGAAGTGGAAACGGAAGCAGAACCGGAAGTGGAAACGGAAGCGAAACTGGAAGTGGAAACGGAAGCGGAAGTCGGCTTCCAGTTATGCTATACACATACATATATATGTATATATGCGTATACATACATACATAGCAGTCTCCAGGCCAACCAGAGCTACGAACTTCTAGTGAACACTTCATAAAACTACATGCGGCGTCTCTTTCACGCCATCTATTGAGCAATTCATAAACTAGAGGTGGCTACATACTACTACTACTACTACTACTACTACTACTACTAATACTACAGAGGAGGAAACGACCCACACCCTAAGGAACTTCGCCCCTAATATATTTGTACTAACGCACGATTTCAATAGATGAGAATGGACGTTCATGGACAGCATTTCTAGGTATTAGGTCACCTACGGGTAAAACATTATGGGGTTTTACGTGGCAAAACTACGATCTGATTATGATGCACGCCGTAGTGGGGCATTCCGCAACAATTTCGATCTTTTGCCAGACTTTTGCAGACTATTGCAACGCTTGACCTGCCTGCATAATTCGGCGTAATAAGCATAGAGGTTTCGCTGGTTCCTGGGTACGCTTGTGAAAGCAAGACTATATTCGTAAACTTCGTTTGTTTGGTGTACAAAGTGATTGGGGAAATGTTTTACGACAGTGTCGTCCTACCGCAGTTCATTGACGGAAAGCGAAAAAGGTTTCAAAAAAGGGGACGACTTTCAGGGCTATACAATATAGTGAGCGTACTATAGAATAAGTGAGCGTACTAGCACTTCTGAAAAAGTGTGGCAAACCCCAAAGACGGCTACGTAATCGTTTTAACGGGGTTTTCCACGTCGGCCAGGACGCAACGCTGTTGAAGTCGAACGCGTCGGGTTGCTGTATGGGAAGTTGCCTAGCCACTTCATGATGATATATGGGGTTTAACGGCGCAAGGGCCAATAATGGCCAAAGAGCGCCGGGCCAGTGTTAATGAGTTTAAATTGATGCGATGGATTACGAGTGGTGGATATGACGTGGCTGTAAAGGGGCCTAAAATTGTCGCTGTAAAGTGCATAAAATCTACAGGTAATAAGATTATGGGAATGACTAATGGCGTGTGCTATGAACATTGAATATGCATTGCAAATAAATATTACTATTTCCAAAATATGTCCGATGCGAAAATTGGCATGAAGCACTATTGCCTCAACAGAACCCTTGGACATAAAGGCCTGGAGGCATGTGCTATACTAAACACTATCGCAACAGCATCCTCTGGCGGGAGGATGTGCTACGAATATCTAGGGCTAATTACATGTAGTACCACGTCATTCAAGAAACCTAGGACTGCTTTGGTATTAAAAATCGGTTCTTTGCCAAGAAACATATTGGGATGGATAGGGATATGGTATCGGTATGCAAGAGGAAAATGTTTCCTTCTCTCTGTTTCGGATTCCCGGCACTCCAGGAGGACATGGAGGACGGTCAGCCTCTCACCACATCTACCACAGGTTGGTGGTTCATCACCTGTCAACAAAAACTGTGGGTTCCGTACGTGTGTCCTATTCTCAGCCGACTGAATAGGACGTCAGTTCGCCGTGTTTTCGTTACGGGGGGCCAGAAACCTAACTGTGGTTTAATCAAGTGAAGCTTATTACTTGTTTCAGCATCCCACAAGCGTTGCCAGTGGCTTCGCAGTTTCTTTCGCAGGAAAGGTTTCAGATCTGTTACAGGGACAGCAGCTGTAGGGTTAATAGCGTGTGATGTTATTGACGTAGCCATTCGGTCAGCTAGCACATTACCCTCAATGCTTCTATGGCCAGGCACCCAGCATATGATGACATGCTGGTTACATAAATACGCTTGACAGAGACGGAATAGAGCTCAGTAAGTCACAGGATTTTTGTGTTTACCGAGTGACATCAATGCTTTTACGACGCTTAGGGAGTCCGTAAATATAATTGCCTTTTGAAGTTTTGATTTCCTTATATGCTTCACAGCCGACAACAGTGCATGGGCCTCAGCCGTAAAAATACTCGTTTCCGGGTAGAGTACACCGGATTCTGAGAAGGATGGGCCAACGGCTGCATAAGACACCCCGGCATGTGACTTGGAGGCGTCAGTGTAAAGCTCTGTACACGAGTACTTGTATTGAAGCTCTAAGAAATGCATTTTAATGTGTGCCTCTGGTGCGTGTTTAGTGACCTCTACAAACGATGTATCGCAATCTATGAGTTGCCACTGCCACGGCGGTAACAGTTTCACTGGAGCCATAGGACGATGATCAAGCAGCGGAACACCCATTTCCTCACTGAGGTTACTCACACGCAAGGAGAATGGCTTTCTCGCTGCAGGTCGATTATGGAGGAGTGTGGCAGCGGTAACGTCATTTATGGTTGAATAAGAAGGATGTTCATTGTTTGCTTGTACTTTCAGAAAATATGTGAAACTGCGATATGAACGCTGCAGATGGAGTGACCACTGGTTAGACTCTACATAGAGGCTTTGGATCGGACTTGTTCGGAAAGCACCGGTCGCGAGGCGGATACGCAGATGGTGAACGGGATCTAGTATTTTTAATGCACTTGGCGTTGCAGAATTATAAATTATAGACCCGTAGTCAAGCCGGGAGAGGACAAGACTCCTATACAAGTTAAGCAAACATTTTCGATCACTGCCCCATGTTGTGCGGGACAGAAGTTTTAGAACGTTCATTGTCTTCAGGCATTTTGTCCTCAGATACTTAATATGAGGAATAAATGTAAGCTTGGAATCTAAAATGATTCCTAAAAACTTATGCTCGCTGCTCAAAGAGAGCGCATCTCCTTTGAT
Source organism: Dermacentor silvarum (assembly GCF_013339745.2). NCBI lineage: Eukaryota > Metazoa > Arthropoda > Arachnida > Ixodida > Ixodidae > Dermacentor > Dermacentor silvarum. The sequence continues at coordinate 158,292,318 of NC_051156.1, forward strand.
TTGTATACTTGGGACAGGCGTTACGCCTCTCTTGTTTGTAAAGAGTATGCAAGTGCTTCTCTGAGCGTTAACATTAAAACCATTCTCCTCCGCCCATTTGGACAATCTGTTAATTCCCAGCTGTACCTGTCGTTCGCAGATGGCAATATTACATGACTTAAAGGCTATCTGCACATCGTCGACATAAATGGAATAAAACATTGTGCGTGGGATGACTGTACGCAGCGAATTCATTTTTACAATAAATAGTGTGCAGCTAAGCACACCGCCCTGCGGCACACCAGTTTCTTGTGTGAATGACCTAGACAAAGCTCTGCCCACCCTTACGCGAAATGTGCGATTAGTGAGGTAACTTTCGATTGTGTTAAGCATATTGCCACGAACACCCATTGCCGAAAGATCTCGGAGAATTCCAAAGCGCCATGTGGTGTCGTAAGCTTTCTCTAGGTCTAGAAATACAGACAGACAGAACTGCTTATGTATGAAAGCATCTCTAATATATGCCTCAATGCGGACAAGGTGGTCTGTAGTAGACATACCTTCTCGAAAACCACACTGGAAGGTGTCCAAAATTTTGTTATTTTCTAGGAAGGATATTAGGCGCCGGTTTATCATTTTTTTCATCCAGCTTGCACAGGCAGCTTGTTAGAGCTATTGGCCTGTAGCTGCTGGCCAAGGACGGGTCTTTGCCTTGTTTAAGTATGGGGATGATTATGGCTTCCTTCCATGAAGACGGAATACAGCCAGCCGCCCACATGGCATTAAAAGAGACAAGAGTGTTTTCAGTGTTTCGGGGTGTAAGTACCTAATCATTTCGTACATGATACGATCCCCACCTGGCGCTGAGTTGTTGCAACAAGCGAGAGATGCTTGAAGCTCAGCTAAAGTAATGGGGAATTGTAGGCCTCACTCGATGAGCCTTTGCGAATTAGGGGCCGCCGCTCTTCGCGTTCTTTGATTCTCAGGAATGTTTCGGTATAGTGCGATGCACTTGACACATATTCAAAATGTTCGCCTAGACAATCCGCCGGATCTTCGAGGCTATCACCTTGTGTACTTACTAAGGGTAGGGGATGCGACTCCCGACCTGTTAGTTATTTGACCCGATTCCAGACTTTTCTTTCATCGGTGTACGAATTATACTGGTGATGTACCTATCCCAACTTTCCCTCTTTGCACGTCGACGTGTTCTCCTACCTTGTGATTTTATCTGTTTGAAATTAATGAGGTTTTCAGCAGTTGGAGAATTGCGAAGAAATCTGAAAGCTTTGTTGTGATTTTTGCGCGCTTTCCGACATTCGTCGTTCCACCATGGGATGCGACGCTTATTAGCTAATCCGCTAGTCTGCTTAATACATTTAGCTGCAGCGCTAATAATGAAACCTGTTAGGTATGCAACAGCGTCAAAAACAGCAATTTCACTCCGCCTAAATACGTAAGCTCTCGGAACATTTCCCAGTCGGCCGAGTCCATGTTCCATCGAGGAAAATGTGGCAAGCATGTATCTTGTTTTGTTAAGTTTAGCATAACTGGGAAATGGTCGCTCCCAAAGGGGTTCCTGAGAACAGACAATCCAGATACGGAATTAGAGTACTCGAGACTATACTTAAATCAATGGCTGAGTATGTGT